>NC_134360.1:16599485-16606985 GCF_048569485.1 Anomaloglossus baeobatrachus
TAACTAGTGATGAGCGGGCACTACCATGCTCGGGTGCTCGGTACTGGTAACTAGTGATGAGCGAGCACTGCCATGCTCGGGTGCTCAGTACTGGTAACTAGTGATGAGCGGGCACTACCATGCTCGGGTGCTCGGTACTGGTAACTAGTGATGAGCGGGCACTGCCATGCTCGGGTGCTCAGTACTGGTAACTAGTGATGAGCGGGCACTACCATGCTTGGGTGCTCGGTACTGGTAACTAGTGATGAGCGGGCACTGCCATGCTCGGGTGCTCGGTACTGGTAACTAGTGATGAGCGGGCACTGCCATGCTCGGGTGTTCAGTACTCGTAACTAGTGATGAGCAGGCACTACCATGCTCGGGTGTTCAGTACTGGTAACTAGTGATGAGCGGGCACTACCATGCTCGGGTGCTCAGTACTGTAACTAGTGATGAGCGGGCACTACCATGCTCGGGTGCTCAGTACTAGGTAACTAGTGATGAGCGGGCACTGCCATGCTCAGGTGCTCAGTACTGGTAACCTAGTGATGAGCGGGGCACTGCCATGCTCAGGTGCTCAGTACTGGTAACTAGTGATGAGCGGGCACTACCATGCTCAGGTGCTCAGTACTGGTAACTAGTGATGAGCGGGCACTACCATGCTCGGGTGTTCAGTACTGGTAACTAGTGATGAGCGGGCACTGCCATGCTCGGGTGCTCAGTACTGGTAACTAGTGATGAGCGGGCACTACCATGCTCGGGTGTTCAGTACTGGTAACTAGTGATGAGCGGGCACTACCATGCTCAGGTGCTCAGTACTGGTAACTAGTGATGAGCGGGCACTACCATGCTCGGGTGCTCTGTACTGGTAGCTAGTGATGAGCGGGCACTACCATGCTCAGGTGCTCAGTACTGGTAACTAGTGATGAGCGGGCACTACCATGCTCGGGTGCTCGGTACTGGTAACTAGTGATGAGCGGGCACTACCATGCTCGGGTGCTCGGTATTCGTAATCAGTGCAAGCATCGTACGATATAGTCGTCATCCTCATCATCCTTGTCCTCGTTTGCCTTCATATTGATTCTAGGCTTGGTCTTCATATCGGCGGTGATCATCCCGATGTGTGGGGCAGATTGTTCCTCTGTGGATATTGGTTCCTGATTGATTCCACAGTTCGGATTTCTCGCTGTTTATTTCGGAGCATTAACTCCCAAAATGATCGTCTTCGTGGACATCCTCTAATGCGCGGCTTTGATTTCTGTTTTCGTTTCCCCGGGTAAAGGAAGTTGTTTCTAACCATTATTCCTCCGTGTAATAGTCGTCGTTGCGCTTCCTTTCTGTGATTTATTTATTCTACTTTTAGATTTTAAGAATTACAAAATCACTGAATCGCATTTCCTCTTTAATTAGCAGACAGGCCCCACTCCTTTTCGGGGGGTTACATTTTTCAGGAGCTTCTTACTCATTTTTGTTTTCGGGAAATCGGGGTGATGAATCCTCAGAACGGTCACCCATTTATTGCAATATAGTTAAAAATGTATCATTTGAGATCTGACGCCCCTCATGGGAGCGGGACGGTCGCCCAGCTTGAGGATGACGGAAGACTTATATTAATTGCTTTTTGATGGCTTTGTAACTTTTTATCTTGCTTTTAAAGGGGTTGTCGAGATTTGGCAGGAAAATCTGCAGTCATTTTGTGTATCATGACGGTGCCCACCATGCACAATGTCAGGATTCTCCGGTGTCTGCAACAAGACTCGACTGTCGTGACATGCATACTTCTGGCAAAATTCCAGCTAGATATGTGCAGCCTTGCTCAATGTAAGTGAATTGAGCTAGGCTGTGCAAGTCTACTCATAATGTGGCCACAATTATGCATATTGCATAATTGCAGTCACATGACCACCCTGTCTTGCCGCCAGCAATGGAGAATCCTGACAACATGCACTGTGCGCGCTGTGAAGATTCACAACTATGCTAACTGTAGACTTTCGTGCCAAACCTGGACAAACCCTTTAAATTTCTCATTATTTTTAAGATCTCTGCCTGTTGTGTTGTAAATGTGAGTTTTCGTGCACCTATAGGACAATTGTAAATACCCCCTGAAAGTGACGTTTTTAGATCTGTAAAGGGTTCTTTTTAAGATTGAAAGTTTTCACCTATCCACAATATAAGGCCACGTTCACACGCTGAGTATTTGGTGAGGGTTTTTACCTTCAGTATTTGTAGCCAAAATCAGAAATGGAGCAATCGGAGGAACAATATAAAAATAACACAGGCACCATTTCTGTATTTATCAGCCACTCCAAGACTTCTGGAAACCGTTGCGACTCAGTCTTGTAGTTGTTCACCAGTCACAATGCAAGACCATCAGTTTGTCACATGAGACATGTCGTTGGATGAAGCCAAGACTGAGTGATCCCCACCTATCAGAAAAATATCAAGCAGCTGGAAACCCCACTGATCCGGAAGATTGGGCTCTGAACGCCTCTCGAGGCTGGGGGCTCTGAACGCCTCTCGAGGCTGGGGGGCTCTGAACGCCTCTCTAGGTGGGGGGCTCTGAACGCCTCTCTAGGTGGGGGGCTCTGAACGCCTCTCTAGGTTGGGGGCTCTGAACGCCTCTCTAGGTTGGGGGCTCTGAACGCCTCTCTAGGTTGGGGGCTCTGAACGCCTCTCTAGGCTGGGGGCTCTGAACGCCTCTCGAGGCTGGGGGCTCTGAACGCCTCTCGGGGCTGGGGGCTCTGAACGCCTCTCGGGGCTGGGGGCTCTGAACGCCTCTCTAGGTTGGGGGCTCTGAACGCCTCTCTAGGTTGGGGGCTCTGAACGCCTCTCTAGGTTGGGGGCTCTGAACGCCTCTCTAGGTTGGGGGCTCTGAACGCCTCTCTAGGTTGGGGGCTCTGAACGCCTCTCTAGGTTGGGGGCTCTGAACGCCTCTCTAGGTTGGGGGCTCTGAACGCCTCTCTAGGTTGGGGGCTCTGAACGCCTCTCTAGGTTGGGGGCTCTGAACGCCTCTCGAGGCCGGGGGCTCTGAACGCCTCTCGAGGCCGGGGGCTCTGAACGCCTCTCGGGGCTGGGGGCTCTGAACGCCTCTCGAGGCTGGCATTGATGCACTTCAATGTCCAAATCATTCTCTTTGTACTCTGCGGTCTCCTGCAATCCCAAAGTTGGCTTCTTCCTATAGATAATGTCAGATCAGTGGTGCACATCTCCATAATGATTAAGCATTTCAAATTATTTGTAATGGATAAATATTAACTTCTAGCGTTGGGAATAGCTCCTTAAGAAGTGATGGCACTTTAGTAGAATATCCCATTATTTTATATTGTGGGTGGCTTTTGTCTTAACATCTGGAGCACAGACCGATGCTGAAATCAGTGATATAAAGCCACCTAAACCATTTCTGTTCTTCCTACCAACTTCTTTCGATCTCTCCCATTTGTTGTCCGTATTGGTGTGCCGGGATCCTATTCATGGCAATGAAGAGTCAATCTATCAGGGTGTCTTTGCCGGGAGGTTTCAACATGAAAACACACCTCTAAGGTCCACCATCAGGGTTCACAGCGTTTTGGATGTAGCTCTTTTTCGCTCTGTCCAAAATGCGGCATTGTACAATACAGGCACTGGGGATAGGATTTATAGAAATCTCCTGCCCCCTGTGCTTGTTTTTCCCGTAACGTAAACTGACCTGCGGTGCAGCTTCTCGAGCTGCAGCATGGCAATTTATTACTACAGAGCCGCGAGTGTTCTGAGCATAGAGAACAGAGACCGCAGCGGCCTGAACTCTGGACTGTGGACACGGGCAGCTGCTGTCTCCTGTGGAGATAACCCGTGGACCTGCAGGAGAGGATATGCTGTGTCCAGGACACAGCATGTCTGGATCATGGGCGCACCCTAAGGCCGCTTTCAGATTTCGTTTTAACCTACATACAGTGGTCCTGTCGGAGCTTCCGTCGGAACACCCCTGCAAAACGGGTTTTGGATGCATGCGACGGTGGAGCCATTGACTATAATGGAACAGATGGAGTAAGCGTGTGCAGGGCGCCGTGCCGCGGTGTAGTGTGTCGTGCCCGGATGGCACTGGTGTACTCACGATTAATGCACACTGAGTCACTGGTAAACCAAAGTTCGGTAGTGGTCGGTCCCCGCGGCCGGCTGCTGTTATGCCCTGTGAGGTTGATGGTGACCCCTTTTCCCGTGCACCTCTGAATGTTTTTGTTTCGGCCCCCCCCTGCCTGAGCAGTGGGAGCCCACTCCCCAGCGTTGAGCCTGCAGGCGCTGGCCCGTCGTTGTTTGGCCCTTGGCGGTGGCGCTCACCCGGTCTCGGTGGGCTTTTGCCTTCTTTCGGGACTTTGGTTGTGGATGAACCCCTGAGGTCCAGCCAGCAATCAGTCAATTTGCCTACACTCAGTGGCTTCTAAGCTAGGAAGGGGTCTGAGTACCCTTCTTCTGTTTGGTGCTCCGGTACACGTTTGGCTCCCCTGTTCGGGACCGGCGGGCTCCAACCCAAGCCCAGTCCGTACGGTTCCTGGTTCCTGACGTTTTCCAAGGGGCCCAGGCTCCAACCTGGGTCCCTGACAGTCTCTTTCCTCTTTCACCTCCTGTCACTCTCAACTCTAAACTTTGTCTGCTTGAACTTCCTGCCCCAGGACAGTAGTCTCCTCGGTGGGTGTGTCTTTCCGCCTGACTCCGCCCACCTGGTGTGCTCCACTTGCCCTGGGGGAGGCATCAGGTCCCCCTATCGGGTGACATGTGTGTGACCTCACAGGGGTTAGGGATGTGTGTGTATGTGGCTGATGTAATTACCTGTGACCCCTGGGGTCCAGGGCGACACATATACGCCTGAAAATGGTGCAAGACAGAGCCCAGACTGATTCCGACTGGTCCATTATAGTCAATGGCCCCGCTGGCGCATGTCTCAGAAACCTGTCTTGCGGAGGTGTTCGGACAGAAGCTACGATGGGACCAGTGAACGTAGGTAAAAACGAAATGTGAAAGCGGCCTAATACACATGTAGCTGTTACGTTATGGGAAAAAAACAACCTGGCAATTGTTCAGCATTTTTCACCTAAAGAAAAAAGCTCCAAATTTTGCCACTGAATTAATACAGGCAAAAAGAATTCCCTGCATCAGACGCATAATTTTCTGTTAGGCTATGTGTCCACGGGAGAATGTAGCTGCAGCTTTTTCTGCATCAAAATCCGCAGCTTTCCCGCAAAATCCGCACCTTTTCAAAGGTGCGGATTTGCCGCGGATTTGATGCGGATTTTTTTTTTCCCCCAATTTTAAAGCCAAAATCCGGATGAAAATCTGCAACAATAATTGACATGTTGCAGATTTTTCCGGACCAAAATCCGCACGAAATCCGCTGCGGAAAAATCCGCAGCGTGGGCACAGCATTTCCAAAATGCCATAGAAATGGCTGGGAAGTAGTACCTGTGCTGCAGATTTTCGGGAAATCCGCGGCTTTTCTGCGAGAAATCTGCGGCAAAATCCGCGCATTTTCCGCAGCGTGGGCACATATAGCCATAGAGTTTTCAGGTGGAAAAATCCACATAAAAAAAAATGTTAATTCTGTGAACGTACCCTATGAATTGGGAGCAGAAATGACGTCCCATCTTTATTCCGTGGCTTCTATGTTGAACATCTACAGTGATCAGACCCTAAAATTGCTGGCTTTACAATCCGCTCATAAATTGCTCATCTGCGTGTTTGGTGCCGTCCGCTCCTCATGAATCGTTCATCCCCGTCTGTTTGGAGTCTGTTGATTTCCTTTTGGCATTTTTGGAGCTCCCGTCAGTGATGATATAAAATGCAGGCGGAGGGTTGGGGCTTGGCACCGGGGCTTGGCCATGACTTGGCACCTTCTTTATAGAGCTCATGTTGCCGCAGTTGATTACAGAACATTTTATACCGTTATTACACTCCATTAAAAAAAAAAAAAATCCCTCATCTTTGTCTCTATGAAAGGTTTCTTTGTTGACTTCTTTTTAGGATATTCAATTCTAGACGTTGATTCTGTTACTGATGTCAGAAACCAATCATTAAAATGAGCAAAAATTAAAGATGGCGCTTCTTAAGGCATTGTTCCGGATTAAAAAAAAAAATAAAAAATTGCTTTTTCAGAAAAAAATGAATAGGAAGAATCTTTTTGATCTTTTTATTTTTTATAGTTTTTTTTTTTTTTTTTTTTAATTTTTATCACTGGCTTTTCTGCAGCTCCTTGTCAGATGTTCAAAGATAAGTGCTGGAGAGGATACAAAAAACAAGGGGCTGCAAACCACTGCTGAAAGTGTACAGAAAGTGCATCAAATAGTGGCTGGGGAACCTGTGTCACCACGTAATAATTCAAAGATCGGCTCAAAGCCTGCAAAAAAATTTACCATATGGACCAAAATAAGGTGCTGCCTAGTGCATGCATACAGGGCACAAGGATGGTATAATAAGTGCCCCGCACACAAACACCATGTCTGGCAGGAAATAAAACCGGGGAGAAAATAAACCCCTAGCACATGGCAAAATACATATAAATTTTGCAGGTCAAGACAGTAACAATGAGCAGGGACACGTACCCATAATAACCGAGTCAGCAGATGGAAATACAGCTCCACAGACCCCAACGCGTTTCGCGAGGGCTTCTTCACTGGGGGTCGCCAGGCTTTGAGCCGATCTTTGAATTATTACGTGGTGACACAGGTTCCCCAGCCACTATTTGATGCACTTTCTGTACACTTTCAGCAGTGGTTTGCAGCCCCTTGTTTTTTGTATCCTCTCCAGCACTTATCTTTGAACCTCTTTTAATCTATGTGTTTTTATACAACTGATTAATAAACTTGTATAACTCTTTGCATTAAGGTAGTGTCAGTGACTCTTCTCTTTTTGGTTTTTTGATATTTATGGAGTCTCTACCAGGGAATTATTATTTTGGCTATCCTATTTAGGGGTTATGGTGATCGGAGGTGATCACCAAAAATTTCCCCCGCATGTTCAGATGTTGTTTATATCCTTGTCAGATGTATAAGGTTTCGGCTCTCGCGAAGGATTAAGTGTAATCTTATTTTTATGTTCCCTGTCAAATGGATTTCATGCTCCGGAGTAGTCGCACTTGACACGTGCACCCGGCGTGTTGTGCACTGGATACTGTTGTGTCCCTTGTGTCTATGGTACTTATATAATGCATAATATTCAGGAATCTGTGGCAATTCTCAGGAATGCGGAGTATATTGTTAAATCGCATGATACAATCATCTGCGGAATATTACATTAAACTTTTTGAGTATTTGTTGTGTTTTATATATTGGAATATTTGCCTTTTTATTAGATTCAGGACATTTTAGAAATCCGAAAATTCCGGAAAAACCTATATTATTGGGAATTTTAAAATAGACCTTTTTAGCATATCTAGAGGGTCTTGTGGATTATAAATGTGTGATCCCACCTCTGGGAACTGCCCCTATACAGAGAGCGAGGCTCCGGTGTCCCCGTCCCACCCTCGTGACTGCCATTTCCTTGGCTTTTTTGACT
>NC_134360.1:16616985-16634485 GCF_048569485.1 Anomaloglossus baeobatrachus
ATGATATTATACATTATAGATATTATATGATATTATACATTATAGATATTATATATTATACATGATATTATATTATAAATTATATATGATATTATAAATTATATATTATACATTATATATATTATGATATTATACATTATATATGATATTATACATTATAGATATTATATGATATTATACATTATAGATATTATATGATATTATACATTATAGATATTATATGATATTATACATTATAGATATTATATGATATTATACATGATATTATATTATAAATTATATATCATATTATAAATTATATATATTATACATTATATATATTATATTATACATTATAGATATTATATGATATTATACATTATAGATATTATATGATATTATACATGATATTATATTATAAATTATATATGATATTATAAATTATATATGATATTATAATATTATAAATTCTATAGGATATTATAAATTATATATATATTATATATTATAAATTATATATGATATAATTTATTATATAATTTATAATATATATTTTTTTAAAATATCATAATATAATGATATATATTATAAATTATATGATATTATAAATTATATATATCATAAATTATATATGATATTATACATTATATATTATGATATTATACATTATATATATATATATATTATGATATTATACATTATAGATATTATGATATTATACATGATATTATATTATAAATTATATATGATATTATAAATTATATATATATATATATATATATATATATATATATATATATATATATTATTATATATATATTATTATATATATATATATATATATATATATATATATATATATATATTATTATATATATATTATTATATATATATATATATATATATATATATATATATATATATATATATATATATATATATATATATATATATATATATATATAATAAAGAATACTGCATCTAAGAGCCCAGGCCGTGCTGTATAACATAAACACCTTTTATAATACTCACCTAGGGGGCGGTCTGGTCCAATGGATGTCACTGCTCTCGGTCCGGTGCCTCCTCTATCTTGTGGGATCACCATCCTCCTGCCCAATCCCGTGTCCATAACACATCCGACATCATCCGCACATAGGCCTCCATTGCGCTCCGGCACATGCGCACTTTGATCTGGGCAGAGCAAAGTACTGTAATGCGCACGTGCAAGGAAAGGTCAAAGATCACCCGCGCATGCGCACTTCAGAGCTTTGATTTGCCCTCAGTCAGGCGGAGAGAAGTGTGCGTGTGTAGGAGTGCAATGGAGGCCGCTCTGTGGATGATGCTGGGCACGAGGATGGTGATCCCACAAGATGGAGGAGGCACCGTACTGAGAGCAGCAACGCCCATTGGACCAGACTGCCCCCTAGGCGAGTATTTTATAAAGGTGTTTTTTACTTTACACAGCACGGCCTGGGCTCTTATATACAGTATTCTGGAATTCTATATATAAGGGCTCACTGGTGGCGGCTGCAGCACATAAGGGTAAAACCTGGTGACCATTTCCCTTTTAACCTAGAATGATCAGGTCTTTCAATCAATAAGTTCCACTTTAGACCACGTTCACACGTTCAGTATTTGTAGCTAAGATCGGGAGGGGGACTATCGGAGGAAAAGTATAATAGAAGCCTGGCACCACTTCTGCATTTATCACCCCCTCCTGGTTTTGGCTTAAAAATACAGATGTAAAATACTGACCAAACACTGAACGAGTGAATGCGGCCTTAATCTGACCTTTTTTTCTGCCAAACTATGTAACGTTCTGCTCCGCTCCTGCACTATACCATACGGACCAGAGAGAGAATAATATTTTCAACATGACAGATTCACTTAGTGTTATTGCATATTGTAAGCAATTATGATTTTAATACTTGCATTGTTGCAGTTACAATGTTTTTTCATAGACTGATGATGCCCACAATCATTGTAGGCCACGTTCGGGCCGTGTTCACACATTGTAACGCTAGGTAAAGGCAAGTAGTAAGTGAAAGGAATGGGAAACCCTGTGTCTAGGGAAGGGTTAATAGTGATCCCTGACTAAACCTACCGCTGGGCCCTGTGTTCCCTCAGCGCCCTAGATAGGTTCCGCACCTGTGCGCCGAGCCGGATACCTGACCCTAGTGCTGGACCCTAATCTGGGCCCTAGGTATGACACATATGGATAACAAACAAACAAGGGAAGGAAACAACAACTATTTTCAGATGCCTCAGGAAGAGAAACTGCAAACAGCCAGGTTACACCAGAAGAATGCGAGCTGACTGCTTGCACTGAAGACTTGTGAAGGGTAGAGGACTTATCAACCAGTACAGAGTATGGGGAAAATGAGGGTATACATAGATACCAAGAAAGTGCTGATAACAAAAAAAACAGCTGAAAGGATTAAGATCTCTGTAGGGTCCTAAAGGGAAAGGGATGAAAATGAAGCAGAGAAAATACATAGGATACCAAATACATCAAGCAGGCATGATTATGATTCAGGGACCGAGGAGGATCAAAAAATGCAGTACCCCAAATGGTAACAGAGTGGCTGAAACCTTAACTGATTGCAGACCTAATGCTGATACACTAGAAGTAGCCGTGGGACGAGCCTATGATGACCTAGTCGTCTCGACACAGCCGGAGAACTAAATATTCTGACAAATAGAGAGATAAGAAAGCTAATTTGCCTCGGAGCAGTCCCCAAAGATAGATAGCCCCCCACATGTAAAGGCTACAGTGATCTAGGAAAACACAATACAAAGCTAGAAAAGACAAATTCAGCAAAGGTGAGGCCCAAACTATCTTTATAGGAAAGGATAGGAAGGAGCACTGTCTGCAACTGTAAAAAAACCCTAATATATACCAGCACTTCTGATATGGAAAAATCCTGAGGTCACACAACCTTTCCCCCACTGTATCAGCACTCTGATGTTACTGGGATCCAAAAACACTAATATAGATGAGGGACTGAATTAATACCAAGCATGACAAATGCAATACCTTGCAGAATCATGGAGCTAAGTATACAGACACTCCCAGCAGGGAATGATCCTATTCCACCAAGAACTCCACACAGACAAAATAGGAATCAAGTATTAGTATCAAAGCAGAAAAAACAACAAGAAAGTGGGAAAACAAACAGCAGAGGTACAAAGACCACTTATCTGAGAGGAGTTTTGGTAGTGAGCAGAGCTGGTTACAGAATGTCCTTAACACACAGGAGACCATTAAGCACCGGCAAGTAACAAGAGAAAACTACTCAGTTATATAGTCCCGATCTGACCCTGATTGCCAGTCCTCCACAGGTGTGTGGCTTTCATTCCACAAATCAACTGCACCGCCAGCACTGACCACAAGAGGGAGCCCAAAACTGGAAAACTTATTCACAACAGATGATAGAAGGTCAGGGAGCTTTGCATAGCTAAATCCTGTGACCTTCTATTGCTGGATACCACAGGACTGTCTGTCACCTGTTACACACATCTATTGTACTCCTCTGTTTGCTGCAGATATTCACATTGGATTAAAGATGGATGAACCTAGCTACCAATTTCACTTAGGCTGGTTGACCATCTAATACTTATTTGGGCCCCTGACGCTTCGATAGATGATATTTGGGTATAAACGGATTGGGCAGTTTGATTCAAAATGCCGAAGTTTTGTTTTCCCTAGAAATTTGCCGTTACCGGAGGTGTCTGATACCAGCTCGCTCTATTTGGCCGTTGAAAACGCGATCAATTGGCCAAGCGTTCATGTACATGGGAGAGATGGCTGTCATTAGAACCAGCGTTTGACTGTCCGCTTGAAAGTCAAAAATTCTGGATGCAATTATTTCTAAATGTTCTCTCCTCCAAAATATAGAAATACTTCTGTTGGGTCTTGAAGACATAAGGACGTCCTAATGACTTAACATCATCTTGGTAAATACAGACGAGACGTAGGTGCCGTCACGTCATTTACGATATGAAGATTCTGCTGGATAAACACAAAAATTATCTTCTTATAAGATTCTTTTTAGACTTTTGTTAATCCCGAGGTGAAAGTCTTATCCTCCAGAGACAAAGGTGTGGTAAGGAGACAAGGTGTGAAGTTTGTCATTACGACACCCAGCGACATTGAACTCCTCGGCAAAAAAATGAGAAAATGGTTTTATATGATTTCATACTTTTTCAAGTGTCATGGATCATTCTGTTAGTAAATATGCTGGAGGATTATGTGTCCTTATTCTCTGCAGAAGAATTAGGAGATGTCAACTGCGCCCACACACTCCGGTATGTGAAAAATACCCTTTGTTTACCGAGATGGGCCATGGTCTTCAGAGGAACGAAAGACATTAGGTTTCTAGTAGATTTATCTTTCATTATTATCCTGAAGACAATAAACTTCTTAAGCTCCATAATTTCTCAGTTAAATCTTTCTACCCTGTATTTCCCGAAGAGTTAATTGCTTATGTCAGTCATATGTGTTGAGGGGTACAGTTTTCACTTTTGTAGGTTAGTGCCAAGCTGGCATGGTGAGTCTTATCAGCCAGGTAATAATTTCTGGGAGGGGGTGGGGGGGGACAATATAGAAATATCCACTTCAAAAAGGAAGAGAACAATCTTAAGTGCCACCTATAACAATCATGGAAGTCAGTATCGTCCCTATATGAGCCTTGCCACATCATGACTTAAGATATCAAGCCAAACAATTAACTATTCCAAATGAGAACCCCAATTGCAGACGGCTTTTTTTTTTTGGGGCTCTAGGCTCTTGTCAGTTCAAAGTAGGAAACCAGTAGGCCGGGTAAGAAGCCCTTTGACGAGTCAAAGGGTTGATCTTATTTAAATCTCTTGGTCTAGATGAATTACATCCTATGATACTGATGGAAATGGCAGAGGAAATTGTAGAACCACTAACCAGACTCTTAGAAAATTCCTAGAGAACAGGACAAGTCTCAGAAGATTGGAGAAGGGCATATGTTGTCCGTATCTTCAAAAAAAAGGAAGGAAGATGGAGCCAGAAAATTACAGGCAAATGAGCATTACTTCTATGTCAAGAAAAATCTTTGGACAAATTATTATACAGCATGGTACTTGGATAAGAATACAGTAATTAATCAGCCAGCATGGGTTTTCAGCAAAAAAGTCATGCCAGACTAATCTTCTTTCCTTCTACGATGGAATCTGACTGGGTGGATCAAGGAAATCTAGTAGATATAGTATATCTCAGCATCAGCAAAGTATTTGATAAAGTATCTCATACTATTATTATTCAAATTAAAAAAGTCCGTGGAGCCTGTGTTAGGAGTCTCAACACAGAAACTAGCCAGATATCCCTCCGGGAAGGACCTAGCCAAGGAGGAGATCTTTTTAGGAAACTACCATAACCACCATATGAAGTGACCCTTTTAGTCAATATCCAACTCTTTAACAAGTTTAAAGACCTGACAAGATACTATTATTATTGGAAAAAAATGACCAAATATGGAATGGACAAGGTTATGGTTAGGTGGATTCATAACTGGCTCAGTGGTTGTACTGAAAGAGTGGTAATGACTGCACATCCAGTTGGAAGAGTGTTTTCAACTGGTTTCACAAGGCTCTGTCTTGGCTCCAGTGTTGGGTCAACATGTTTACCTAAAGATCCTTTATCTAGATCATTTATAAACTAATCAAATTTGCAGCGAACAAAAGGAAAAGGCAGATAAATTATTCAAAAGGATCTAGATAAGATGGAATAATAAGCAGTGCCAGGGACTAGTAGAATGGTATTTAACAAGGAAAAATGTGAAATTCTATGTCTGGGCAAGAAAAACAAAAATATCAACAGAATGAGCGGAATAGAACTAAACAGCACAAGTGAAAAAGACTTAAGTATACCAATAGATCACAGACTGCACAGGAGTCAACAGTGTGATGCAGCAGCAAAAAAGGCAAACTGAGTTATTGGATGTATTAAGAGAAGCATAGAGTCTAGATCATGTGAAGTAATAATCGCCCTCTTCTCCTCTTTGGTCAGACCTCATCTGGAATACTGTTTACAGTTCTGGGCACAGTTTTCAAAAAGATATTGAGAAATTGGAGAATGTTCAGAAAAAGGCTACCAGAATGGTGACAGGTCTGCAAACCATGTCCTATAAGGATCGGGTTAAAGGATCTGGGAATGTTTAGCTTGCAAAAAAAAAAGATTTGCACAGCCATGAGCGTTGCCCACACAGACCAGGACATATACAAACATTTATGGCTTGCTGACAACCCATCACTGGTGGCCGTTTTTAATAATAATCTAGTATTTTTCAGGATTTATTTTCATTGATTTTGTTTATGCTATTTTGGGGGTAAATCGATACTTATGTCAAATTTTGTATTGATGATTTGCAATGTTTTTGCAGGAGTGGAACCTACGGGGAATATGGTGAAAAGACCAGCTCCGTTTACGGTGGAGACAATCAGTGCTGGGCAAGGAGAAGTTTTAGTTTATGTGGAAGATCCGGAAGGAATAAGGGAAGAGGTATGGGGGCTGGGGGTAGGGGTGATTTTTTTTTTAAATTGAAAAGTTCCCCCTGCCTCTTTGTTATTAACGGGCATAAAATGGTTTTATCGCTGAGAATGACTGTGAACAATACGCTCAGTGATGTCCGGTGATATCATGTTATCTCCCGTTACTGCATTCTCAGCTGACAGGCGGCACATCTTATCAAGATGCCTTTTCTCAAAGTATGAAGACAACTTGAGCTTTCCATCAATGAGTTTTGAGTTAATATTTCATTAAAGCTGTAAGAAACATTTTTCAAAAGAAATGCACGAAAAATAGAAAATATAACTAACTTGTATGTAAACACATTCCGACCTACTGATTTTTTTTTTTTTTTTTTTGGGGGGGGGGGGGTCCGGCATGTATCTAATGTGTTGAACGGGATGGATGAATAGGATCAAATTGTGTATTTCAATATGTTAAATCCACTGGCGGATGCAGGAAAGGGCCCCTGAGCAAGAACAGTATATGGGCCTTCTGCAACCCAAAAGCTCCCCATAATGCACGATTCCTCCAACTTTGGAGGTAGAAATGGGCTCCCTTAACTCTGGAGTCAGCAATAATAAATCCGCCTCTGGTCCAGTCATTCGGCAACTGCTTGATTGCATCTGAACAAAGTGGCTGCCATGTTTATGGACCATCGGGGGAAAAAACTGCCAGCAGAATGAGTGTTGGGATGATTTTTAGGAGAACCTTTTTATTGAAGGGAAAAAAAATCTCTGCCGCAGTAAAAAGTCCATTTCCCCTAAATTTTACCCTTTAGATATTCTATAGACAAAGCCACAGTCGGTAGATTCAAGAGCCGTAATATAAAGTTTGTAGGAATTTGGAAGGCATCAAACATCATCAGCACTTCTAAGGCCTCCATGACTCAAAACATCCAACATGGCCCATGTCATAGAAGTTGGTTCAGTTCCTTTTAGTTCTTATCCTTTTCTTTTTGTTTGGGTTTATTTTTTAGGCCAAGGTCACAGCCAACAATGACAAGAACAAGACCTTCTCCGTGGAGTATGTGCCTAAAGTTACTGGTGTCCATAAGGTAAATTGGTTTTGGTAAACCGTATATCCCGACCACAAACTTTTCGGAATGTAGGGAGTCGTTGGATTCTATAGATACTTTATTTTCTTCGTTATTTTCGTGATGTTGGCTAAAGCTCAAGAGTAGAGTTGAGCGGATCGGTGTCGGGTTGACTCAGAAGTCCGAGATCCGATCTGGAATCCGGCCAATATATGTCTGAGGGGGAGAGATCGGGAGAGATCGGGAGAGATCGGGAGAGATCGGGAGAGATCGGGAGAGATCGGGAGAGATCGGGATCCCGAATCCGGGTCGGACTCTGATCTGCCACTCAAGCCGCGCGGATCCGGATTTTTTTCGGTTCGGGTCCGCTCAACACTACTCAAGAGGACTTATAATATGCGAATATTTCAGGCCATTGTAGCAGTTTGAGGTTTTTTTTGTAGTAAGGATGGCATTGTTTGTGCACCTATGTGCTAACTCCTAAGTGCCGCCTTTGTACTCCTAGCATAATACCGCACTCATATGGCTTACATCCTCTGCTACTCCATAGTGTTTATACAATCAATGAATAGATTAAAAAAATGCCTAAAGAATAACATACTTCATTTCTTGGCGAGAGACTCCTCAAATCCTGGCAAACTGAGGAGCACTGCATGTACGTGATGCTGTACTAATGTCAGTAATTAAATCCCTATTAGATATCCTTTGTAAGCTTCAAGCAGTTTAACAACCCATCTTGTTTCAAGCTGATGGATTTCAGCGTCCGCTCCGTCTGTATTTTGTGATATATTAAGTTCTGAATTTATAGAGGGAGGCAGTGAGAAGCTACAAGGAGTGTTTTCCGCTCTGGAGGACTCGGCACATCACAGCATTTAATAAACGGCCCATTGTGTTCTATAGGAACTGTGTAATTCTTCATCATGCCACTGGAGGCACTGCAGGGATGTGGCACACTTGCGATCTGGTTGACGACGGATAATCACAGGAAGTTGTAGCAGATCGATGCGGAATATTTTATGATCACTTTGTCATCAAGGGAGCTTTCTAATTAAGCCAAGATATCAGAAATGTTCAAACACAGAAGCACATTAAAGGGGTTGTCCACCACTAGGACGGACCCCTTCTAAATCAACAAGTTTTCCCCAGGTAAAATAATAAAGCCTAAACTCCTCTGCCTTACTGCCGCCGTTCCTGCTGTCGCGGCTCTTGGAGTTGTGACGTCACGTCAACCCTGTGTACAATCAGTGCCGACTTCCTTCTCTCCGCCTTTGGACCAAACCAGTTACTCAACAGGAAGTGAGCACAGTCGCAGCTCTCACTTCCTGTGGATTGTTCATTTGGTCCAAAGGCGGAGAGAAGGAAGTCGGCACTGATTGTGCTTGGGGCTTGCATGATGTCACAACCCGTGGCACCGCTGGATAGGCACCAGTATGGGAGGGAAGTATAGGCTTTATTATTTTACCTGGGGCAAACCTGTTGACTAAGAAGGGCGATTGTCCTAGTACTGGACAACCCCTTTTAATATGTCTTTCATAATGAAATATGCACAAGTTTGTGTAATCTATAAATTTTAAAGTGCTTTTTATTCTCTAAATAGTTGGTTTTTATTCTTACTCTAAAGAAGAAAGAGCAGCTCTGGAGCACCTTCCACTTTTCTAAAGGGAACCTGTCACCAGGTTTTTCCCTTTATGAGCTGCAGCCACCACCAGTGAGCCCTTATATACAGCATTCTAATATGCTGTATATAAGAGCACAGGTCGCTGTGTAGAATGTTATTAAACATTTATACTCAACTAGGGGGTGGTCCGGTCCGATAGGTGTCACTGCTCTCCGGTCCGGCGCCTCCTCTCTGTGGGGACTGCTGTCCTCTTTCTTCTGAGGCCTGTTTGCATGACGTCCTCCACACTAGCCAGCATTGATTTCCTGCGTAGGCGCACTTTCATCTTGACCTTGCTCAGGGCAGACCAAAGTATTGTAATGCGCATGCGCGGGCGGGCGGTTTTTAACCTTTCCTTGTGCCTGAGCAATTACAGTACTTTGCTCTGCCCTCAGCAGGGCAGATCAAAGTGTGACTGCGCAGGACCGCAATGCCGTCCTGGACTGGCTAGAAGGAGGATGGATATCGCAGCAGAGAGGAGGTGCCTGACCGGAGAGCAGTGACACCCATCGGAACAGACCGCCCCCTCTAGGTGAGTATTAGAAGTTTTTTACGATCTACATAGAGGTCTGGGCTCTTATACACATCATTTTAGAATACTGTATATAAGAGCTCAATGGTGGTGGCTGCAGCTTATAGTCACCAAATCTGGTGACAGGTTCCCTTTTAATTGGAAATTATTATTCTTCAATTACGTTTTGCTGGACGTGAACTAATTTTAGGCTCACTCCAGTCTGTATAGATTTAGTCCCATATTGCTCATTATAAATCATGATTCATTTGTCAACAATTCCCTCTGTGCGAGAAGGGTGCTCCAAAGTTGGTTTGCTTGGACCCCAGCTATCGGCTGTAATCTGTAGGGAAATATGGGCGCAAGGGTTCAGTTTTCCTACAGTGCGCCCGCAGGTGAAATGGGGTAATACACACTTCAAATATATTCAATGTTTTGGACGTTCCAAAGAGAAGCTTTATATACCCTCTGATAAATATTAAATCTAATACTGTATTTAGAACATTTCAGAATTTAGAATTTCTAAACTAAACAACCAGGAATGTGTAGATATGTGTAGGGTAATCCATCTCTGTTCTGATGAGGTTTATTTATGTTCTTCTCTATGTAAATGTAAGTAGGATATTTTCAATTTTATTAGCCGAGTTATCCTGTTGACGCAATGGAATCCCTTTACAGAAAAGTAATTTCCTCCACCATCTATCACATACATCACAATTTCGACCTAAGATTGTATATAGCGGCGGTTGTGAGGATGATGTCATTAACAAGCTGTTGACATAATCGGTCCAGTCATGACTTCATCGTTCCCCGGAGCCAATTCTGATTTACATTTTTAGTTCCAGTTCAGTGAGTCTATGGGTTGATTCCAAAAAAGACTTTTGTGGTCCTTATTAAATCAAAGCGAAATCCTTGGTCGTAAAAGGATGATGTAAGATTCATTAATTTCTTCAACGTTATAAACTTTTGTCACGTCTTAAAAAGAAATGAAATCTGTGATCTCCTGCTTGAAGACACTCTACTTTTTTAGATTGATTTACAGTCTAGGAAATGTGATGCTTAACAAGCCAAGGCAGGCCTCAGCCCACCCCGGATTTTATGGTGGTGTCAATCTTTTAACACTCCACGCTTGGATCTGTAGCTTGTTAAACCCAGTTGTGTGAATCGTGAGCGTTGCCCAAACTCCTTGTGTTTTTTTTTATGTTGTGTTTTATAGGTGACTGTGCTTTTTGCTGGTCAACACATATCAAAGAGCCCATTTGACGTGAACGTTGAGAAAGCTCTAGGAGACGCCAGTAAAGTGACAGCCAAAGGGCCAGGCTTGGAGGCAACTGGTAATATTGCCAATAAACTGACGTATTTTGACATCTACACAGCAGGTGGGTGTTGTTTTTGACAATTTTCTTGATATTGTTTGTGTTTATTGCTAGATGGGTTGATGTTTTAGCCTTAGGGGTACTTTGCACACTACGATATCGCAGGTGCGATGTCGGTGGGGTCAAATCGAAAGTGACGCACATCTGGCGTCGCTGTCGATATCGTAGCGCATGGGTCCCCAATTCCAGTCCTCGAGGGCCGCCAACAGTGCATGTTTTCAGGATTTCCTTAGTATTGCACATGTGATAATTTAATCACCTGCACAGTTGATGATTCCAACACCCATGCAATGCTAAGGAAATCCTGAAAACATGCACTGTTGGCGGCCCTCGAGGACTGGAGTTGGGGAACCCTGTCGTAGCGTGTAAATCATGATACGATTAACGAGCGCAAAAGCATCGTAATCGTATCATCGGTGTAGTGTCCGACATTTCTATAATGTAGCTGCAGCGACGGTACGATGTTGTTCCTCGTTCCTGCGGCAGCACACATTGCTGTGTGAGAAGCCGCAGGAGCGAGGAACATCAGCTTACCTGTGTCACCGCGGCTCACGCCGGCTATGCAGAAGGACGTAGGTGGGCGGGATGTTTAAGTCCCGCTCATCTCCGCCCCTCCGCTTCTATTGGCCGCCTGCCATGTGACGCCGCACGACCCGCCCCCCTTAGTAAGGAGGCGGTTCGCCGGCCAGAGCGACGTCGCAGGGCAGGTGAGTGCATGTGAAGCTGCCGTAGCGATAATATTCGCTACGGCAGCAATCATTAGATATCGCTGCTGCGACGGGGGCGGGGACTATCACGCTCGGCATCGCAAGCATCGGGTTGCGATGTCGTAGTGTGCAAAGTACCCCTTACACTTACTATTGAAATTGAAACCACATTGGAGCAAAAGTTGATCCTACTGAGAGTGATAGAGCAAATGGCATACATTTTCAAGGAATATTCTCATTTGATATATTTGTGGCTTCTTCTCCAGCTATGTCACAATGTTTGTTACATGGCAGAAATGAGAAATGCAATTTGCAGAAATCGGTCACATGTCTTACCATCAAACGCTGGTTATAGAATCCCATTACTATGCTGACCGCTTTGGAAGGAACCAGTCTCTGGAAGAAGTTCAGGTGTCATGACTATGGCAACTGGGTATTTAGCGGAATTAAAGGAGTTTGGAGTGGTTTTCTTTTGTCCATCTTCCCTCTGTCTTTCTCCCTTACCTTGTGTTGTATTATCGCATTAGTGAGACTAGTGTTCTCGCCGACCTTCTCACTAGCCAGGGTGAGTTCAGAGTAAACGAGGGCCTAGGCACGTGGCGGCGACTGGGGACGCAGCCATATACGGAAGTAGGGAGCACAGGGTACAGACTCGGGTGAGTTGCAGGTGATGTCCCCTCTTCCTTCTCCTTATTGCCAGGGCTTTCCTTCTATACCATTTCCGTTGTTATATAATGCACACTGAGCATGACCATTCAACTCTGGAACCTGCACTTGTTTTAAAATCTAGGCCTTGTCTTGTGCCATTGTAAATGGTTGCTTTAATAATTGTTGTTGTTGTTGTTGTTGTTATAGCACCATTTATTCAATGGCGATTTATATGTGAAAAGGGGTATACATAGTAGGGGCAAGTACAATAATCATAAACCATACAAGGAACAGAGGTCCCTGCCCGCGAGGGCTCAGTCTACAAGGGAAGGGTGAGGATACAATAGGTGAGGGTGGAGATGGTCATGCGGCACTCTAGTGGACTGAGGGTTACTGCAGGTTGTAGGCTTGTTGGAAGAGGTGGGTCTTCAGGTTTTGTTTTGAAGCATTCCAAGGTAGGCGAGAGTCTGATGTGTTGGGGCAGTGTGTTCCAGAGTATGGGGGAGGCACGGGAGAAATCTTGTATTGTTGGAAGAGGAGATAAGATGGGAGTAGAGAAGGAGATCTTGTGAGGATCAAAGGTTACGTGCAGGTGGGTACCAGGAGACTAGGTCACAGATGTATGGAGGAGACAGGTTGTGGATGGCTTTGTATGTCATGGTTAGAGTTTTGAACTGGAGTCGTTGGGCGATGGGAAGCCAGTGAAGGGATTGGCGGAGAGGAGAGGTCGGGGAATAGCGGTGGGACAGGTGGATTAGCCGGGCAGCATAGTTTAGAATATATTGTAGGGGTGCGAGAGTATTGGAACAAAGGGCACAGAGCAGGAGGTTGCAGTAGTCCAGGCGGGAGATAATAAGGGCATGCACTATTTAGGCAACTGTAGGAAAGTGTTTTTTCACTACAATATTACACTTTGGGTATCATATTGTATGGTGGTTATCGTTGGGCACTGCATGGTTTATTTTTACACTATATAACCGTACACACTATGGGGATGGGGTAAAGCAGAAGGTGATACAAATAGTAAAATTCAATTGTGAGCTTTTTCTGCTGAAGAAGTTCTGAGCTGTTCATCTATGACTTAACTCTAATGTTATTAAATTTTTTATATTTTTGTTTGTTCCTGCGTGTCCCCCCATTCTTGTGATATGGCCCCTTATCCCTGTACATCTAGTCTTCTTTATCTTTTTTTTTTTTTTTTTTTTTTTTTTTTTTTAAGCTAAGTAGGTATGGTCTTCAGCTCTTTGTAGGTGTCTCTTTGACCACACCCACTTGGCTGAGAGGCTAATTTATATACATGGAAGAGAAGGCCATAGCTCAGGAATGGAGAGGAGCGGGAACAAAAGAAAAATATTGTTGTATTCAGGAAAACTGACCCAGTGAAAAAAAAAAAAATCCAACATATTTACGGCAAGTGACTGGTACCCTTAAGGCTATGTGCGCACTAGAAATGTGAAGTTTCTCAAGAAACTTTCTCGAGAAACTTCTGGGAGTGAAAGATTTCCGGACCTCCGGAAAAAATCCGCACCAAATCCGCATGCGGATTTGCCGCGGAATTACCGCGATTTTCCCGCGGGTGGTTCCCTGCGGGTTTCTGCAGGCTGTACTGCAGAAATCCGCAGGATACCTGCGGAAATAATGGACATGTTCATTTTCTCAAGAAAGTTTCTCGAGAAATTCTTCTCGAGGAAATTTCTTGAGAAAAATCCGCACCAGTGCGCACAGCTATTTTTTTTTTCCATAGAATTTGCTGGGAAATGTCTGCACAAAGATTGCAGACATTTCTCAAGAAATTTCCGCGGCAAATCCGCGGGTAAATCCGCGGGTAAAAAGCTCTAGTGCGCACATAGCCTTAAAGTTTGCAGCTAGGGATATTCCATTTCAACTTTAATAATGTACTTTTTTTGTTATTTTTGCTTGGGGCTAAGTGCTATGTTGGGTATGGAAAATAAGGTATTTAAAGTCTGAAGTAGACTTTTACTCCTCAATCATCACCTATCTCTTACCATACACACTGGTGTCTCCTCCATGGGCTCGTCAGGCCTTTACCCTGTTGGTGCTCTGTCATTGTTACAAAAGACTCCTTCCTTTTGAAAAAGGCCCGAAGCACTGAACCGCTTGTAAACGTTTTTATTTTTTTTCTCTCACGTTTGCATCTGTGACGCCCTGACAAAATCAGTTTGTCACAGATGACTGCACCCCTCTGATAGGTGCAGGATTCTCTCCTCTTAGGTCCTCCATCACAATCCCCACCCTGGTACACATCATCAGCCATCAAAACCTAAAAACCCTAGTCACCCCCCCCCATGACAATAGGTACACCAGTGGGTGGGGCCAAGTGGATGGCGACGCGCACCTAGGGGTATTGATGTGTGATGGGAGGGAACAGTGTTAGTGGTCAGTGATTTTTTTTTTTATCGGATCGCACTCGCACATAGAAATCGCAAGTGGAGAAGAGCCCTTAAGCCCCTTTCCAATTAACCAGCCGGGGACAAGATTTCAGGTCCTGTCCCACAAGAGGCCCAGATAGAGCGAGACGGAAGCCTAAAGAGGGGGATAGGGCTCCGCAATTGCCTGCTAAGATCCCACGGGTCAGTTCTCACGGGCCACAGCTTCCAAAAGACCGTAACACCGGGAGCAGACTTCCTCGTTTCATGCGGAGTAGTTAATACCAAGGACTTAAACATAACGTGCAGGTGGAAGGGCCTCTGTTCTACCGTACCGGGGTGCGGGATGCGAACACACCCTCCGTAGGCTACTGGTTGTTTGGTTTACCATCTGGACTCTGTGTCAAGTCATTTAAGAACTGTGAGTACACCAGCACCAACGGTCCAACCCTGCAGACTGCTCTCTGTAACACCATCCCACCTGTATCGGGGTCCTGGGACAACACCTCCCCTACCCGTGGAGGGGATAACATCCAGCTGCCCCCACTCCATCAGTCCCGGGCATCACCTCCCAGCGGCAGCGGCAGTGCCACCAAAATCACCGCATACCATGCGTGACGTCACTCACAAACCTCCCCTTTTTCTACTTGCGGGTGACAGACAGGTGCTCAGTCCCGGGTCCAGCTTCCCTTCGAGCCACCGCAACGACCCCGGATCCGAGCGTCTCGAGCAGCCCCCTCTCCCTTCCACGGTCTGTCTCCCTTGCCCGCAACACACCCACATTAAGCTCTTTCGAGTTCTTGACCGCTGATGATTGACACATTTACTTCCCAGTGAATTGAATTACAGACGAGCTCTCAGACTGTGTGAAATGTCGTCACTATCTAGAGATTGCACGAGCATCCTGGATCTGAAAAGCAAACTTTTTCCCGGGCTTTTTTATGCATCTTATGACTTCTGGTTCTTTAGGCTGGTAGTGATTATTAGAACCTTGGTGTCGGTCCAATCCTGATTATGAAGTGTTATTCTGCCATTGCTCTTAAAATATTTAGTTTGACAGACTGGATAAGAAGACAAACAAATGAGAAATTCCAACGTATTAAAAACTCCAGCCTGGGCATACAGTATTTAGACAACCTCCCAAGTTCAGCACTCAATCATTGCACTCCATGCCAACCTTTGTGGAGGAAAATGAATCAGATATGAGAGAGCTTCCAAAAAGGCCGTTACTTTTGTTTCTTATTTTAGATCCTATTCTGAGTCCCTTTTTAATTCGGCATCTTAAGGGTCAGAATTAATGTGTGTGTGTGTGTGTGATTGTATTTGTGTGTGTTTTACAGTTCTGAGAATAATGCACTTTCATAAAGAAAAGGTGTGCCACGGTCTAGGCAAATTTGTGGCACCCCTGAGGCTCTGGTTGCCACAGGGTACTGCAGTTGTTTAAGGTGCGGTGCCTATCTGGGGTAAGTGCGGGGTTAATTGACTATGTTCTCATTTCACAAACCGTTAGGTGCCTTCTCACTAGGGGGTTGGACTGGGGAAGTCAGGGGGTTGGCCATCACGAAGAGTGGGACTTCTCGGTCACCAGGACAACCACTGAGGGATGGGTGCCACTTGGGGTACCAGTAGGCGCAAGTCAACCAGATACGCAGTTCAGTCAGGACACCAGTTCTATCAACACCTCCTTCAACTTTCTCTTACAGGACCTGGAGGCTTGGAGCTTTGAGCTCGGCCCGGGTTCTTTGTTGCACTATCGGGACAGCATTCTGGAACAGGACATTTACACGGACACTGGTAGTTGCCTTAGGGTATGTGCGCACGTTGCTTTTTACCTGCTTTTTACCTGCTTTTTTGCTGCTTTTTCTTCTGCGCTGTTTAATGCCAAAATGGATGTGTTCTTCTATTCAAGCAAAGTCTATGGGAATTTGGGTTTCTTGTTCACACTATGTTGTTCAAAATGCTGCCTTTTTGTGGCAGAACTTTGGTCAAAAACTCAGCTTTTCAAAGAAGCAACATGTCAATTGTTTTTGCCATTTGGGTTTTGCACTGCAAAGCTGAGTTTTTGACCAAAGTTCTGCCACAAAAAGGCAGCATTTTGAACAACATAGTGTGAACAAGAAACCCAAATTCCCATAGACTTTGCTTGAATAGAAGAACACATCCATTTTGGCATTAAACAGCGCAGAAGAAAAAGCAGCAAAAAAGCAGGTAAAAAGCAGGTAAAAAGCAACGTGCGCACATACCCTTAAACTTGCACCAGATAACCAGAGACTTATCAGTAGCAGAATCTGCATTCTTGGGCAAACTCTAACCAGTGAGTAAAAGACCTGAAGCGGAGCCCTTGCCTCGACTCTTTCATTTACCGGCGCAGTCATCCCGCGCTTCGGTGTCTACGGCAAACACCAGCCCGCCAGCCACCTCCCTGGGGCCCACTCCACCTGTGGAGAGCCACACCATCTCGACTGCGATTACCACCGACCCCAACAGACAGAGACATGCAGCGGCGGCCCACTCCTGGCCGCAATCCACAGGTGGGTCACGATAACTCCCAACATCCACCTTCCCTTTGATTGTGAACACCTCGAGGCATGAAAACGGGTCAGGCCACCCGTGACAATGCAGGGGATCTACATCCCCTGGCCCAGAGACAAGAGAAGGTAAAAA
>NC_134360.1:16639485-16724485 GCF_048569485.1 Anomaloglossus baeobatrachus
GAGTCCTGCGGCAAAAACCGCATCCGGCGGCCGGATGCGGTTTTTTTTGCACTGCGCGTGCTCAGTATCAAGCCGCATCCATCGAAAAACGGACGGGCCGCATGGAAAAACTTATGCAACGGATCCGTTTTTTTCACCGCATCCGTTGCCTAGGTTTTTGAGCCGGATTGAGCCGCACTGCAAAAAAACGGATGTGTGAAAGCAGCCTAATAGTCCTGCATGCACCCAAGCAAGTGTGCTCCGCTGTCTTAGAACTTGCATCGTAGTCCGTGGAGAAAGCCATGCGTGCACCACCATCGGTGAGCTTTATCCAGTGCTCTAATAGTCCGCCATAACATCAGAGAGGTCATAAACTTCAAAGGTGAGACTAGCCTTTTATTGTATAGTATGCAGTGCGCCTTCAAGTGTCCTCTGCAAGTAGCAAGCATGCTTTGCATGTGAGGAAACAGAGCCCTGACTGCTGAAATGTACACCAACCATTAGGAAAGTTAACTTTCCAAAACCGTAAATGGGTTGACCACATTTTGTGGACTTTTTTTTAAATTTTTTTAAGTGCATGAATAGATTTTGCCTATGGACTTTGTAAAAACCGAATGGGGCAACATTTTTAATAAACTGTTTCATTCCGTATTACACTTTTAATGTGGTCTGTGGTCATAACGCAATCAACAGGAACTGAAAAAGAGTTTATACTGTCGTAAGCGAGCTCACTGATGTATTCTTAGTTAACTCCTTCTACAGCCAGTGCAACTCGCAGGCTATAGAAAGCAAATGGTGCAACATTTTAAATTAAACCTAACTGCAATAATGATTTTTAGCCCAAAATACAGAACATGCATTTAAGTAAAATAAATTAAATACATTTAAAAAAATGGTTCCTAAAGGTGAACAATCCCTTTAAGATCTTTACAGTATTTCCTATATATTTGGGATAATGTGACACCACCTTTGCTTCTTTTCTGGGCTTTCGCTAGATTTATTTCCGTTTTCAATATTCGGCCACATAATATGCATTGATTAATGGCTTCTTGCTCTGTTCAGACATTTTTCTCCTCTGCTTTGACTGCTCTGCTCTCATCTGCCTCCTCCTTCCCGCTGCGCTTCCAGATCTCTGCTCCCCCAGGTCTGATGTTCTCTGCTCTTTTTGGATAATGGACGTCACTGCTTAGGCCTCATAGTTGTGTTCAGGCCCGGGCTGGTAAGAGTTTGCAGGATCTTGACGTCTGCTCGTGTGGAAATGTCGTCTGTCACCCTCATTCCCCAAAAATCTGGGCCTAGTATGTTTTTTTTTGTCATGTCTTGGTGATCTAGCCTTTAACATACATATTTACCCCCAAAATGACTTTGCTTTGAAGGAGCATCTCCCATTTTATTATTGGAACGATATTAATACTGTATATGGGAACTCTCCTGGATAAACCAGGTTTTAAAAAAACAAAACATTGGGCATCCATTTTAAAAATGGCTGAAAAAGAAACTTTGCTTCCCATAGCAACCAATCAGAGCTCCTCTTTCATTTTTCAAACAGCTGTAGTAAGATGAAAGCTGCACTGTGATTGGTTGCTATGGAGAGCAAAGACCATTTTCTTTTGTCTTAGTTAAGAAATTTTTGCCTATTCAATAGGCTAATATGGTTGTCTGAGGGAATATTTAGTCCTCTGTGAGGTATATAATTGCCCTCTGTATGAGACAAGTGTATTAAAACTGCACAAAGTAAATCTGTCTTTATTGCTCCTGGCGACCAATCACAGCTTAGCTTTCATTTTAGCAGAGCAGTTTCCAAAATGAAAACTAGGCTCTAATTGGTTGCTAAGGGCGACAGTTTTAATAAATGAGGCCCACGACAATACATAAAGCCTGCCAGAACAAAATAATTCGCCTTTGTGTACAGCAAAGTGTCATCTCAACCCTGTTGCCAATGTTTTCACTCGCTTCCCTCTGTTTTGCATGTATCATCACGTCGACTAACAACAATTGTGTACACGTCCCTTTTTGTGTATTCGTGATTTAACCTTTTGGATCCCTGGTCCAGTACTAAACACGTAGACCTGAAAATTGTTTAATTTTGTTTTATGCTTTTTATTTTAATATTTTGTGTTTAGAAATTGTGCATACAGCCATACGATGGATCAGTCACCTGTAGGTCAGCGATGCGGCGGCCATCTTAATTGAGACCATATTGTACATTTTCATACAGAGGCGCGTGCACACAATTTTTTTTATTCACGGATTCATAGGAAAACCAGATTTAAAGAATTTGTCTCTAGGGCCCACACCTCCTTTCAGAATGGGCAGCCCTCTGATGCCTCCGTCCGGTTGACATCAAACCACTTCTAAGTGAAGTGATGACGGCGCATACTCCGGCTCTGTCCATTCATTGATATGGGAGTTCTGAATATAGCCGATAGACTACAACCGTGCAAATACTAAGGAAGGCATGAAAAGAGCCGGCTCATGCGCCACCACTGGTGGTTGGAAGCCAACCAGAACAAGGTATCGGAGGACCCCTGTAATGGAGATGGGTGCAGGTCTCCCGTGAGACAAACTGTCTAAAGAGGACCTGTCATTCAGGCCAGTTTTTGCTTCTTATTCCCTCTACTCCCCTTACTATACTATACTATTATTTTTGTATTTTGTTCAAATCTGCCATACGGTTCCAGAGATATGGGCACTTTTTTGTTTGGTGCAAATTTTAATAATTTTTATCAAGTGGGTGGTGCTCATTGGGTTTTTTGGGAGCATGGAGGGCACACCCCTTTGAATAGAACATACAAATTTGCACCAAATAAAAAGGACCATATCTCTGGAATCGGATTTTAACAAAAACAAAACAAACAAAAAAACCCTGGTATTATTTGGAGACAAGTGGGAACAAAATGAGACAAACTGGACACTGTTGATCTGGTGACTGATCCTCTTAAAACTAAACAAAATTTTCTAATGAAAATAATGGGAGAATTGCACAGGTAGTGGCCATTTTTTCACCAAAGCGTAGGTGCCGAAATGCTAACATTGTTAGTGGTAAATCCATCTGTCACTAGACTAACAGTAGTAGTTAGTACAGATGCGTTTACCGCTAACCGTAGTAGTACAGATGCATTTACCGCTAACAGGAGTAGTACAGATGCATTTACCGCTAACCGTAGTAGTACAGAGGCGTTTACTGCTAACCATAGTAGTACAGATGCATTTACCGCTAACAGTAATAGTACAGATGGATTTATCACTAACAGAAGTAGTACAGATGCGTTTACCGCTAATAGTAATAGTACAGATGCGTTTACTGCTAACAGTAAGGCTATGTGCGCACATGTGCGTAATTCATGCAGTTACGCTGCGCTTTGTAGCGCAGCGTAACTGCATGCGTCCTGCGTCCCCTGCACAATCTATGGAGATTGTGCAGGGGCCGTGCGCACGTGGCATATTAGAACGCAGCGCTTCGGCTGCTGCCCGAATCGCTGCGTTCTAAGAAGTGACATGTCACTTCTTCCGTGCGCTTTGCCGGCAGCTCCTGCTCTGTTTATGGCAGGAGCTGCATGCAGAGCGCACGTTCTCGCCGGCACCATGCGCTTCAGAACGGAGCTTTTCAGCTGCGCTCTGAAGCGCACCTTTTAGGTGCAGTGCAGAGCGCACACGTGCGCACATAGCCTAATAGTACCGATGCGTTTACCGCTAACAGTAATACTACAGATGTGTTTACCGCTAATAGTATAAATTCGTTTACTGTTAGCAGGAGTAGTACAGAAGCGTTTACCGCTAACAGGAGTAAAGACTGTTATTTTACCCACATTTGTAACCGATCACTCATACACCTCCTGTCCTTCAACCACAAATGGAGAAAACCTGTAGAATAGACGCAGTATTGTAACTTCTGGACATTTACCAGCTTGTTCTAGCCCCCTGTTCAGCCATAGGCGCAGCGCTATACTCACCACCACCCAGACTCAGTCTCTGTATCCTAAAGGAATGACATTAGTGTACCTAAAATAAATAGTTACAGACCACAGATGTGACTCCTCCAGGAGGAACTACCACTCGCACCATTCATTACGATACAATGGAGACTGGTTTTAATTATCTGGTTGCGCCTCTTCCATTGTGATGTATTGAGTAGTTTGTTTAGCCAAACTGTAAAGGTTCAGAGGATTTCAAGAAACCTTCCAGACTTTCCTTGAGTCCTATTTTTCCATTATTAGATCTGCGTCTTGCCATTCTAAACTTTTGAAAAATGCTGATATCTGGTTGTTGGTTTTTTTTTTGTTTTTTTTTTTTGTTTTTAATGTTCAACTTCACTTTAAGGTAACTTTTTAAAATCTGCTGTCAGGTGTGTACGAGACTACTAAAACTGTTTCTGACCATTATGTGACTTGTATCCTGCATTATTTAGCAGTTATCCCTTGTTTTTTTAGCCACTGGACTCTAACTTTGTCTCCCTCCGGCTTTTTTCCCCCTTCACCATAGACTTTTATAGGCAGCTAGAATAATTTGATCCCTCTGAATACAGATCTGTAGTAGTTTTTAAGAGTAAATGACCACTGCAGGAGAAAAATGACTAAGTAGGGAAAATTAGCATGTGTGGATAATATATACAACAAAGTTCCTTATCTTCGCTTGTAGTATTGATTTAGCAAAAAAAAATATAACTAAATGAATTCATGATAATGTAGCCTGCGGATTGAAATAAAGCCCTGCCTCTGTGGCAGCTGGAAGGGAAGCTCTGAGGACTGCCTCCTACCTCTGGTGGCCAGTAGTTGCCGATATATGTGGCAGCTGGAAGGGAAGCTGTGAGGACTGCCTCCTACCTTGATAGCTGCCCTTATGATTAGCCGGCCTAGAGCGAAGTCATGCACGTGTGCCCTTAAGCGAGAGCAACTATTCCAATGAGTCAGGAATGTCGGTGAGGTAAGAGATGATATTCAGGGGTTCAGTCCAGCAACCAGAGATTACAGAAAGGCCGATTGGGCTAGATCTTGCAAATCAATTGAGCCGCGCATGGCTCAGAGAGGGGGTTGCGAGCCTCGTATGGCTCAGAGAGGGGGTCGCGAGCCTCGTATGGCTGAGAGGGGGTCGCGAGCCTCGTATGGCTGAGATGGGGTCGCGAGCCTCGTATGGCTCAGAGAGGGGGTTGCGAGCCTCGTATGGCTCAGAGAGGGGGTTGCGAGCCTCGTATGGCTCAGAGAGGGGGTTGCGAGCCTCGTATGGCTCAGAGAGGGGGTTGCGAGCCTCGTATGGCTCAGAGAGGGGGTCGCGAGCCTCGCTTGGCTCAGAGAGGGGGTCGCGAGCCTCGCTTGGCTCAGAGAGGGGGTCGCGAGCCTCGCTTGGCTCAGAGAGGGGGTCGCGAGCCTCGCTTGGCTCAGAGAGGGGGTCGCGAGCCTCGCTTGGCTCAGAGAGGGGGTCGCGAGCCTCGCTTGGCTCAGAGAGGGGGTCGCGAGCCTCGCTTGGCTCAGAGAGGGGGTCGCGAGCCTCGCTTGGCTCAGAGAGGGGGTCGCGAGCCTCGCTTGGCTCAGAGAGGGGGTCGCGAGCCTCGCTTGGCTCAGAGAGGGGGTCGCGAGCCTCGCTTGGCTCAGAGAGGGGGTCGCGAGCCTCGCTTGGCTCAGAGAGGGGGTCGCGAGCCTCGCTTGGCTCAGAGAGGGGGTCGCGAGCCTCGCTTGGCTCAGAGAGGGGGTCGCGAGCCTCGCTTGGCTCAGAGAGGGGGTCGCGAGCCTCGCTTGGCTCAAAGAGGGGGTCGCGAGCCTCGCTTGGCTCAGAGAGGGGGTCGCGAGCCTCGCTTGGCTCAAAGAGGGGGTCGCGAGCCGCATTTTGGCTCAGAGAGGGGGTCGCGAGCCGCATTTTGGCTCAGAGAGGGGGTCGCAAGCCGCGTTTTGGCTGCGCCCCTTACAGTAGTGACACTTTCAGAGCTCCCATTATCAATATAGTGACAGCCAAAGCTTTTCCACAAAAATAACCACACTGAGGCAGTATAAGAATATCTAAGCATTCCTTCCGCCATCCATATCTGCTCTTCTGTGTGGGGCTACTCCCAAATGCCACCATCTGGAGACCTGCTCTTGATAGCTGTTTGCAAGACCTGGTGTAAATGCGCCAAGCCCGCAGACAGCCGCAAGCAACACATCATGGGCCCGTGAGTGACATGTGGCCCCCAAACCAAAGGTTAGGGACCCCTTCCTTACTGCATAGTTGAAAACAAAATTAATCAATGATGATTTCTGTAGCAAGATTGTGCCATGGGAGGTGTTACTATTCGCGCTCAGTTTTATGGTGTAATTTTTTTTTGTTTTTTTTTTATGCAGATTTTAATCTTAACCATTTATACAGTAAATTAAGTGGTGGTCTGCTTTTTGCATATACTATACCTCAATTGTATGGCTTCACCCCTAAACTGCACTCTCCAGCACACTTGCCGCCTTGCCTCTGGTATGCATGCTTTACTTGCTCCATTGAGAAGCCTGGCATGCTCACGCATTTCACGGTCTAGCCATCTTTCCATCGTCCGTCGTGAAGTGCAGATATGTGCGTGTTACATGCAGACGTTATCTTCATACAAGTATCTGAGAACATATTCCTATCACTTTCCTTTTCAACAGCCTGTAACCCAAACGCTTGTCGAGCCAGCGGACGTGGCCTGCAGCCCAAAGGCGTCAGGATTAGAGAAACTGCTGATTTTAAGGTTGACACCAGAACTGCAGGAAGTGGTGACCTCCATGTCTCCGTGAAAGGGCCAAGTAAGTGTCTGGTATTAAACTATATGCAAACACATTCTTAATCTAGAGGTGTTTTTTTTTTTTTTTTTATAATAGTTTAATGCAAAAATCTCCACTCTGCACTTGCCAAATAAAATACTTGGTAATTGATAGCAAATCCATGTTACATCCAGCGTCAGAACAAGGGCAGGAAATGACAAATTATTATCCGCTGGAAGACTGGAACAATAACGTTACACATTTTCATTGTCCTCCAAGGAGTGTCTGATCCCTCCATAATGCACTGGATTAGCTTTTCATTTTTAGATAGTTTTTACTTCAAACATTTTTAGAATTGGGATGTACTTTAAAAGAAATGTCCAAAAATGTGCAATTCTGCCCCAACACTTATCTCCAGGAGAGAAAAGCAATTGGGAATCCAAAATTGACCATGTCCGGTCAACATGTTCCCCAACAATCAGTTGGCCAGGGGCCTCGTGCAAATTCGAGTGTAGGTTGAACCAGCCGATATTGGTGGGCTCAGATGACAGTAGCCTATGGGGACCTTAACTTTGTTTATGGGGACCTTAACTTTGTTTATGGGGACCTTAACTTTGTTTATGGGGACCTTAACTTTGTTTATGGGGACCTTAACTTTGTTTATGGGGACCCTAACTTTGTTTATGGGGACCTTAACTTTGTTTATGGGGACCTTAACTTTGTTTATGGGGACCTTAACTTTGTTTATGGGGACCCTAACTTTGTTTATGGGGACCTTAACTTTGTTTATGGGGACCTTAACTTTGTTTATGGGGACCTTAACCTTTTTGTTTATGGGGACCTTAACTTTTGTTTATGGGGACCTTAACTTTTGTTTATGGGGACCTTAACTTTTGTTTATGGAGACCTTAACTTTGTTTATGGGGACCCTAACTTTGTTTATGGGGACCTTAACTTTGTTTATGGGGACCTTAACTTTGTTTATGGGGACCTTAACTTTGTTTATGGGGACCTTAACTTTGTTTATGGGGACCTTAACTTTGTTTATGGGGACCTTAACTTTGTTTATGGGGACCTTAACCTTTGTTTATGGGGACCTTAACCTTTGTTTATGGGGACCTTAACCTTTGTTTATGGGGACCTTAACCTTTGTTTATGGGGACCTTAACTTTGTTTATGGGGACCTTAACCTTTGTTTATGGGGACCTTAACCTTTGTTTATGGGGACCTTAACCTTTGTTTATGGGGACCTTAACCTTTGTTTATGGGGACCTTAACCTTTGTTTATGGGGACCAAATTTATCTGTGCCTCTGTCCTCCTGGAAAACTGCATTTAAGGAAGTTTCTTTAGTGTATTGAAGGTGAAAGTGGCAAGGAGGGGGAACATATACCTGAAAGGGGGTTTAAGTCCGGTAATAAAATATTTTGCAATGCACAAATTTCATTTCTTACACTCTTCTCACAAAAAAGCTTGTCCCAGTGTTGGCAAGCATCAGGTAGAGCTCTATGAAATGAGGCCCAAAAAGTGTATTGTATCAAATTGTGACTTCTGAATTGGAGTGTTTTGTAGCAGATAGCCTTCTTGGAAAATCTATTCTTGGTTGTGATGAATGGTCACTACTGTGCTTGGTACTCCATAACTAGTGATGAGCAGGCACTACCATGCTCGGGTGCTTGGTACTCATAACTAGTGATGAGCGGGCACTACCATGCTCAGGTGCTCAGTACTGGTAACTAGTAATGAGCGGGCACTACCATGCTCGGGTGCTCGATACTGGTAACTAGTGATGAGCGGGCACTACCATGCTCAGGTGCTCTGTACTCGTAACTAGTGATGAGCGGGCACTACCATGCTCAGGTGCTTTGTACTGGTAACTAGTGATTAGCGGACACTACCATGCACGGGTGCTCAGTACTGGTAACTAGTGATGAGCGGGCACTACCATGCTCAGGTGCTGGGTATCTGTTAAGAGCAGTTATATGTTCAGATGGGCGCAACTCAAGCATCTGAGTATGATGGAAGTCAATGGTGAGCTCCAAGCATTTTTCCAGATTTCCCAGGAAAATGCTTGAGTCCCCTATTTGACTTCCATTATACTCAGATGCTTGAGTCGCGCCCATCTAAGCATATAACTGCTCTTAATGGATATCCAGCACCCGAGCATGGTAGTGCCCGCTCATCACTAGTTACGAGTACAGAGCACCCGTGCATGGTAGTGCCCGCTCATCACTAGTTACCAGTACTGAGCACCCGAGCATGGTAGTGCCCGCTTATCACTAGTTACCAGTACTGAGCACCTGAGCATGGTAGTGCCCGCTCATCACTAGTTACCAGTACTGAGCACCCGAGCATGGTAGTGCCCACTCATCACTAGTTACCAGTACTGAGCACCTGAGCATGGTAGTGCCCGCTCATCACTAGTTACGAGTACTTAGCACCCGAGCATGGTAGTGCCCGCTCATCACTAGTTACCAGTACTGAGCACCCAAGCATGGTAGTGCCCGCTCATCACTAGTTACCAGTACTGAGCACCCGAGCATGGTAGTGCCCGCTCATCACTAGTTACCAGTACTGAGCACCCGAGCATGGTAGTGCCCGCTCATCACTAGTTACCAGTACTGAGCACCCGAGCATGGTAGTGCCCGCTCATCACTAGTTACCAGTACTGAGCACCTGAGCATGGTAGTGCCCGCTCATCACTAGTTACGAGTACTGAGCACCCGAGCATGGTAGTGCCCGCTCATCACTTGTTACCAGTACTGAGCACCCGAGCATGGTAGTGCCCGCTCATCACTAGTTACCAGTACTGAGCACCTGAGCATGGTAGTGCCCGCTCATCACTAGTTACCAGTACTGAGCACCTGAGCATGGTAGTGCCCGCTCATCACTAGTTACGAGTACTGAGCACCCGAGCATGGTAGTGCCCACTCATCAATAGTTACCAGTACTGAGCACCCGAGCATGGTAGTACCCGCTCATCACTAGTTACCAGTACTGAGCACCCGAGCATGGTAGTGTCCGCTCATCACTAGTTACCAGTACTGAGCACCCGAGCATGGTAGTGCCTGCTCATCACTAGTTACCAGTACTGAGCACCCGAGCATGATAGTGCCCACTCATCACTAGTTACAAGTACTGAGCACCCGAGCATGGTAGTGCCCGCTCATCACTAGTTACCAGTACAGAGCACCCGAGCATGGTAGTGCACACTCATCACTAGTTACCAGTACTGAGCACCCGAGCATGGTAGTGCCCTCTCATCACTAGTTACCAGTACTGAGCACCCGAGCATGGTAGTACCCGCTCATCACTAGTTACCAGTACTGAGCACCCGAGCATGGTAGTGTCCGCTCATCACTAGTTACTAGTACAGAGCACCTGAGCATGGTAGTGCCCGCTCATCACTAGTTACCAGTACTGAGCACCCGAGCATGGTAGTGCCCGCTCATCACTAGTTACTAGTACAGAGCACCTGAGCATGGTAGTGCCCGCTCATCACTAGTTACCAGTACTGAGCACCCGAGCATGTTGCAATAAAAAGGTAACAGTAAAGCAGTTCTGCCGTCTGCCATGAATAAGGTTAATTACCGAGACGTGTTGGCTCCATCACAGGCTCCCTTCTGTTATGTTTTTACTACAACATAGAAGGTCCAGTAATGAAACTGGAGCAATTTCTCATGGTTTTTTTGGGTTTTTGTTTGTGTTTTGGATATTATTAATCCTGGATAATATCAGAACAACGCTGGGCCCCAGTGTGCGGGCGCTGAGCTGCCGTTACTGTGTTTCATTATAATGTTCTTATCAAGGACTATGTATAATGGCGAGATAAGGCCACCAAAAATTCGTAAAGCTGAAGATGCTGTTGATGCTCATTTCTCAAATAGATCTTGTGTCCTCGTTAGTGATCCAGAGATCTATACAGATGTTGTGGATGCTAAAAATACTAAACATTCCAGACATAACCCCGGCATGTCTAATACCGAGCGCGTACAATGTGGGAGACTGCGGCATCTCGTCCGAGGCTTGAAGATTCCACCACATCTATTTAGGAGACTCATTTGTCTTAAGCCGCTGCTAAAAGCTGTTATCAGATGAGGTTAAGGTGGTGATGATGTGTTTTGGCAGAGGGTCTGGACGAGCTTGTGAAACAGTTGGAGGCGGTCGATGGAGTGCATTTGTTTGAATATTACCCCCTGCACCCGGGAAAACATGTGGTCACCATCACTTGGGGAGGACATCACATCCCGAAAAGGTAAGATTAGCTCTGCTAAATATTTACTTTTTGTTTAGAAGTTTCCACTGATCTGGAGGAAAATAAAACATGTGGTCTGCAAACTTTTTATGAAGTTGTTTTCTTTGTTATGACAGGCACTGAAATGTAATTAATTATTACATATTTAATATTCACCAGGTCACATATACTGTATATAAAATACATGATATCTGTACACTCCATCATGGGAACAACTTCAACTACACAGCAAAATGCAATATGTGTGTGTGTATGTGTATGTGTGTGTATATATATATATATATATAATAATAATATATATATATATATATATATATATATATATATATATATATATATATAATAATATATATATATAATATATTAAATATATATATAATTATTCTGTATCTAACTATACAAACCACAATGTTTTACAGTTCTATGTTATAAAGTACCGTATGTAGATGGACATTGGTATAATAATGAAGTACTAGGAAGAATTTAAGTAGTTTATTGAAATTATAGAGTTCTGGCTAAATAAGAATAACTTGGCCCATACAAGTATAGAGCAGGAGAGATTATATTATAGACCAAAGTAAAACTCCTAAAAATATTTTATTAAACTATTAAAATTCAATTTGTAAAAAAACTATATATGTTTATTAAAGGGAACCTGTCACCACTTTTTTGCCCTATAAGCTGCGGCCACACCACCGGGCTCTTATATACAGCATTGTAACATGCTGTATATAAGAGCCCAGGCCGGGGGTATAACATAAAAAACACTTTATAATACTTACCCAACAGTCAGGCAGTGGGCCTTATGGGCGTCTCCGTTGTCCGGTGCCGGCGCCGTCTCTTTTGGCCATCTTTGTGCTCCTGCATCTCTAGCTGCGGTGCATGACGGGTCCGACGTCATAAACACTCACCGGCATTCAGGTCCTGAGCAGGGCAGATCATTGTAGTGCGCCTGCGCAGGACCGGCGAGTGTGTATGACGTAGCCGCGTCATATACACAGGCTTCAGAAAGAGGATGAACATGGCCGAAAGAGGAGGCACCGGACAACAGAGACGCCCATAAGGCCCACTGCGCGACCGTTGAGTAAGTATTTTAAAGTTTTTTTTATGTTATACCCCTGGCCTGGGCTCTTATATACAGCAAGTTAAATGCTGTATATAAGAGCCCGGTGGTGGTGGCCGCAGCTTGTAGGCCAAAAAAGTGGTGACAAGTTCCCTTTAATACCCACTATGATTCAGACATACGTCATGTGAGGGGAGTGCAAAAGAGGGCAAACATCTGGTGCGTGGATAGTGGGGTATGCATTTATGCCGACTGACACGCTAAAATATTATTATTATTTATTATTATAGCGCCATTAATCCCATGGCGCTTTACAAGAGAAAAAGGGTATACATAAAAACTAGTACAACAATCATTATCAGTACAAAACAGACTGGTACAGGGGGAGAGAGGACCCTGCCCGCGAGGACTCCGTCTACAGAATAGCCAAGATACTATTAAGTAGTAGCAAGGGGTGGGCTACCAAGGGACTAGCTGTTCCCTCCCTTTTTCCTATCTACCAGCGGAGGTGCACCATACTTTTTTGGGTGCCCCCCACTCCTTGTCAGCTGCCCCTATTCTATCCCTAAAAACTGTTGTTGCCAAAGGCAGGCACCCATCACCAGTATAGATAAAGTGCCAAGTCGTCGCATGTCCATTTAGATCATAAATTAGTTTCCATCAATTTAATAAGCAATGAATAGACACTAAACAACCAGAGAATTCATCACCTAGGGACTGAATAAGGTTAGACAAGGCGAAACTATGCTATAGGCCTAGATAAATTTACCAATATCCCAGCAAGGGGTAACTTATCTGCCGGTATCCTCCAAAGAAGAGTCCCGACGTCTTTCCCTCCTTCTTTTTTTTTTTCTTTTCTCTTTTGGGGTTTATCAGGGGAGGTTTAGTGGGGCTGCCAGCTGTGGGAAGCTATAGTTCATTGAAGGAACCATGTATGCCAACATGTCCTGTGACATAGTGAAGCAGAGCAGGATCCCCTCCCTTCATATCCCAACATATTGACCCAAAACACCTTCAAGACACACACTGCTTTCCTATAGAAACAGGGTAAAAGCTGCAGGACCGGCCGAGTATCTCCAGACCTAAACTCTATGGAGCATCTATGGGGCCTCCTCAAACAGAAGGTGGAGGAGCGCAAGGCCTGTAACAGCCACCAGCTCCATGATGTCCTCATGGATGGAAAAGGATCCAGCGGCTCCTGTGAAGCTCTAGTGACCTCCATGCCCAAGAGAGGCAAGGCCGTGCTGGAAAATAATGGTGGCCACAAAAAATATTCACACCAAGGGCATTATTTGGCAATTTTCACTTCAGGGTTTACTCATGTTTGTTGCCAGCAATTTAGACATTAATGGGTTATTTAGAGGACACCACATTTACACTGTTATACAAGCTGCACACTGACACTGTACATTGTATGAGATCTTCAGAAAAAGATGCAATAAAATATTTTTAAAAATGTGAGGGGTGTACTCAGTTTCTTTTATATACTGCAGATTATATATATATATATATATATATATATATATATATATATATATATATATATAATGTGTATATATATATATATGTATGTATATATATATGTATGTATGTATATATATATGTATGTATATATATATATATATATATATATATTATATTTTTTTATATAGATGTATTTATATTTATTATATAGATGTATTTATATTTATTATATAGATGTATTTATATTTATTATATAGATGTATTTATATTTATTATATAGATGTATTTATATATATATATATATATATAATATAATATAATATATATATATATATATATATATATATATATATATATATATATATATATATATATATATATAAATAAATATTAAAAATCATGCAGAATGTACAATATCTCAGCTATCCAGGGAAAATCATTAACTAAGCTTTGCTGCTGGTCATTATGCTGTCGCTATGCAAAGGTCACGGCAAAGGTTTTATGTTACGCAAGCCACATTCCCAGGAGTTTTCTAAACAGTTTGGGAATGTGCCTGAGATGGCGGTATCTAATGAATAATGTAGGTGTGCATAATATCGGTTAGGTGTTTTGCATTTTTGAAATTACACCATTGTATATCTCAGGTATAATCTTTCATTTATGGAGGAATATCTCAACAAGTGTTCAGGATGGACCCACCGGCGGAGCTAAGATTTGTTAACATTTAACGATCAGCAATCGACGGTAGTTTCATCTCCTGTTTACACCGGCAGACTGCAGTACACCATGCACGTTGATTGATCTGCAATAATCGTATTGTGCACACAATGTGTCATTGTTCTCGGCAGCACATGTCCAGTTTACGCAAAATGATGTTTTGTTTTGTACAAAAAATAATTGCACCCAATGAACGAACGTTCATCGATGATGGCCTGTTTACACTGAAAAATTATCACGAAATTAGTTTTTTCGGAACGTTGGTTATTTAACATTTCAGCTTAAATGCAGTTTTGGTTAGGATATTCCTCTCCTAAGAAATGATGGCCTATCACTAGGGGTCCAAACTTCTAGAAGACCACCAGTCTTGAGAATGAACAGGCTGAGAGTTGCTTTACAGCAGCGTCTCCTTCCCAGTTGTCCTCTGCAATCGGCCATGAGAATTGTCTGTTAAAGTGACTGGAACCGGCTGCTGGTAGTTGCATAGCCAAATGGCCAGGGGGTCGTCATGGTGCGCAAAATAACTGTCTCCACTCATAATAAGGGTCAGTGCGCGTCACGGAGGTAGGTCCCAACCATGAAGAGATGGTAAATCATAGGTGGGTAAGATGGGAAGAATACTCCTTCAAATGCCAAATACCCTTTTGTGGTTCAAGAGATGAGCTGCTTCCAGTATTCGCTCTTTCGCCTTGGAAAACCATGAGCGTTCTCCAGAGCCGAGCATTCATGAGTATAGGGGAGTCGGGGGAGGTAGCTGAGGGCTAGTAAGAGCTCTGCCGGCAGATACTGTGTAGGGGCAGCAGAGGAGGGTATGTGTAACCGGTTTCTATAGCACAGGTAACCATAGAATAAAGGAGCACCAAGCCCAGTTTTTTTCAACTATTGAGTAACTCTGTAGCTTAGCCTGTCTACATCATCAGCACACGGATGGACCTTTGTTGCTGCCGCTCAGGGGTCTCCCTCAGGCTATGCTCACATCATGTTTTTCTAGATGGCTAAGATGAGCATTACTACTAACTCCACAAAACAAAAATGCCCCGTCCTGCGACTACGGACTACCATTGTATTTACAACACGCAAGGATCACTTTCCTCTCCTGTCAAACAGTTCAGACAATCAGTTTTTTTTTATTTAATAGAAGGTGATGGCTTCAGGATCCAGCGCTGCCGGTGTCGGATCTGATCAGTATATTCTTTGCAGCAGTTTGAACATGCGCTGAAAACTGTAATGGGAACATTTTTGATTAAATAAGGCCCATTCTCCGATTTCTTGTTAAATTTAAGAGCTCTAAAAATTGCAGGCACGCAATACGTGATAACACGAATGCACAATGCAGCACTGGTCCGGTGCCAGAATCAATGTATGGTAATTTATGTATTTGTGCATGTCGCTGGTCTTGTCCGCATAGGGTTTAGGAAATCGTTTTTACTTTGTAATCGGTCATGGCGTAATGCATTAGATGCGGCTATACAGCGTCTCAAGACATTTTATTTCTCTCTCATTTCAGCCCATTTGAAGTTCACGTGGGACTTGAAGCCGGACCCCAAAAAGTGCGAGCATGGGGCCCCGGGCTCTCTGGCGGTGTGGTAGGAAACTCTGCAGACTTTGTAGTAGAATCTATTGGCACCGAGGTGGGCACTTTAGGTAAGTGTAAAAAATTGTGATAGATCCTGCATTATTTCTCTATCTTTTCTATCCACCTTTTTCCTTTTTTCCTTTCCATCCACCTTTTTTCCTTTCCAGCCACCTTTTTTTCCTTTCCAGCCACCTTTTTTCCTTTCCAGCCACCTTTTTTCCTTTCCAGCCACCTTTTTTCCTTTCCAGCCACCTTTTTTCCTTTCCAGCCACCTTTTTTTCCTTTCCAGCCACCTTTTTTTCCTTTCCAGCCACCTTTTTTTCCTTTCCAGCCACCTTTTTTTCCTTTCCAGCCACCTTTTTTTCCTTTCCAGCCACCTTTTTTCCTTTCCAGCCACCTTTTTTCCATTCCAGCCACCTTTTTTCCATTCCAGCCACCTTTTTTCCTTTCCAGCCACCTTTTTTCCTTTCCAGCCACCTTTTTTCCTTTCCAGCCACCTTTTTTCCTTTCCATCCACCTTTTTCCATCCACCTTTAGTATTTACCTAGTTAGTATATAGGCATAGAACTGATACAATTCTTTCTTCAATCATCCGTTATTATGAATTGTTTAGAAACGTACTGCATACAAGTTATACATTAAACTCAATAAAAAAGCCATAAGCTCATGTGCTCCCTCTAGTGGCAGCCGCAGAATGTCGGTATATTATTATTTAAAGGGAATCTGTCAGGTGATTTTCTAGTATAATACTGTTATCTTTAGACCTTTCAGAAGCAGTAAGTTTTATTGCTCTACCTTATCCTGTTATCTTGCTGTAAGCTGCATAGAATTCAGTGTCTCATGAGGACTAGTCAAGGGTATGGAAATACTATTTGCATATTCACTGACCCCCCCTCCCCTGCACCTCCCAGTGCATTCACTTTCACTGCTGAGAGGTAGGAAGGAGTAGGTTGGGGGCAGCAGTGCAAATTCAGTTCAGATTTACTTTCACTGATGCCAGCACTGAGAGGTGGGAGGGGGGAGCAGTGAATATGCAGTTTGTGTTTTACATATGCTTGATTAGTTACTCAAATTCTCTCTCCAGGGAGGGAGACATACTTTAGCGCCACCTATTGGAAGTAGCAATCCTAAAAGTCAAAAGTGTCCCTTTAACAAGCCTTTTCATATAACTAAGGATGTATGCCAGATCAGAACCCCAATATGCAGACGCAGTGTTTCGGGGTGATTGCCCCTCGTCAGTGCAAAGTATGAGATCTGATCTGGCAGTATTAGAAGCTTTAGTGGGATTGAAGGGGAAAATGTTTGTTTTTGTGGAGACCTGATAAACAAGTCTGGCTGCCATTGAGGGGTCTTATAGCTGCAATGCCCCTTAAGTTGGTGTCACACATAGCGACGACGACAACGACATCGCTGCTAAGTCACCATTTTCTGTGATGTAGCAGCGACGTCCCATTGCTGTCGCTGTGTGTGACATCATGCAACGACCTGGCCCTTGCTGTGAGGTCGCCGGTCGTTGCTGAATGTCTGGCTTCATTTTTTGGACGTTGCTCTCCTGCTGTGATGCACACATCGCTGTGTGTGACAGCGAGAGCGCGACGAACTGAAGCAGGGAGCCGGCATCTGGCAGCCTGCGGTAAGCTGTAACAACGGTAAACATCGGGTAACCAAGAAGCCCTTTCCTTGGTTACCCGATATTTACCTTAGTTATTAGCATCCGCCGCTCTCATGCTGCCAGTGCCGGCTCCCTGTTCACTGCATACGTAGCCAGAGTACACATCGGGTAATTAACCCGATGTGTACTCTGGCTGGGAGTGCAGGGAACAGGGAGCCGGCACTGGCAGCATGAGAGCGGCGGATGCTAATAACTAAGGTAAATATCGGGTAACCAAGAGAAGTGCTTTCCTTGGTTACCTGATATTTACCTTAGTTACGCTTCCACTTGTCGCTTCTGGCTGGGGGCTGGTCACTGGTCGCTGGTGAGATCTGCCTGTTTGACAGCTCACCAGCGACCATGTAACGACGCAGCAGCGATCCTGATAAGGTCAGATCGCTGGTCGTGATCGCTGCTGCGTCGCTACGTGTGACACCACCTTTACGGTCATACTGGATTCTACAGAGCTTACAAAAAGATAACCGGATAACGTAGAGCAATGAAACTTACTGATCCTGAAAGGTCTACTTAAGCCCTATTAAAAGATAACATTAGTATTGTACTAGAAAATCACCTGAGATTCCCTCTAAAGGGAATTTATTTCACTTTACTTCAAAATGCTGCTGCGACTTAACTTGAAAAGCGAATCTGGTTCAAGGAAATAGGGACAGAGAGAGGATTCCTATTTGTGGCTATGCGATCTCTGAAACTCTGTATTACATGCCACCTTTCAGGCAGTCTGCAACTGCTCATGGGTTTACCGCAAATGGAACTTGTTAATCCGTGGGCAGCGTGTATCACAACCTGGCTGATCAATCTCGGAAGCATTTCAGAGAGAATATACTTTGATGGCTCGAGCCAGAGACCATAGTAATGGGTGAGACTAGACTGACGCGGCCCTCGGCTGTTTTTTCTCCAGCGCTGCTACAGGTGATTTACAGCTCTGTCTTGTGTCAATCAGCTGCCATAATGCTCAGAAGAGCCAACCCGGTAGTAGTAGTAGTCTCTGGTTATAGTTGAATTGCTAAGTCCATTTTCTATGAAATGCCAGAGCGTGAGAAACACTTACTAGAAAGTGACAGTAGGATCTGGGTGTGTTTAACTCTCCCCCCCCACCCCCCCCCCCCCCCCGTCCTTCTTCTCTTCCTCCCCACAAACTTTAATAAGCAGCTGACTTTCTTGTTTTGCAAAAATAAATAGCAAAATCAGGAGGGGAGAAATGGCTCCTAAGTGGAGAAAGAAGCAGATTTTTGTTTATAAGGGATTTTAAAGTTTTGTATATATTTTATTTTTGCAAAGTTCATTGAAATGACAATAACGAAGTATAATTGAACCCTGTTGAGAAATTCAGCATTAGTCAGTCTATTTACTATTGAGCCCTGGTATTATCGTGCACACAGAAAATCCCTTTTCATCTCCTCCTCTACCTCGTTCCTTTATCGCCGAAGAACATAAGTCGTTTGGTCTCTTTTATGTTCTAAGATATTGATAGACAAACAACCAATATCAATTACATTCCATGAGGCTTTAAAACCGGGGAACATTATTCTGCCATAATCACAACAGTGGAGACGCACAAAAGGCCCCACATATTCCTAATGTGAATGGCCCATTGTGCGGAGGAATTCCTCTGGCAATGACCGATGAAAGCTTCAGATTTTTTTTTTTCTCATTCCTTGCAGCAACATAAACAGAAAGGATATTCTCCGAAAAGTGAAAGTTTGAATTGATGGATAAATAAATGTCATTTCTTGGATTAAAGGGAATCTGTCGCCACTTTGACCTTTGCAAACTGTTAATATGGGCCTACAAGTTATAAAATAATAAAAAATCCATACCTTTTTACGCCTTGTTGTGGAAACATCATCTTTTATCACTTTATGTAAAGGAGGTCTTCCAGGCTATGGGGCGGAGGCTGCCTGGGAGATGACTCCGCCTCCAGAGATTATTTTAAATAAAAAGGGGCGTTACCAGTGTGACACAAGTAACTGACACAGAACAGGAGAAATGACATTTCGTCTTTTTTTAAACACCTTTTTTTAAACACCTTTTTTTGCAGTTCACTGAGCTTTACTTCATTGCAACAATGGTGCAACACTGTCTGCCTGCAAGCAGGAGGCTGAAGATGAGAGGAGCCTGCAGAAGTGTCAGGTAGGGCTCTTTTCCACTTGCGAGAGACTCGAGCATATCTCGCTTTGCATTACCCGGGACGGCCTGCCTCTTTCCCGACAGGAGCGGGTCAGCTGCATGTATTTCTATGCAGTTGAGACTCTCCCGTCGGGAAAGAGGCAGGCCGTCCTGGGTAATGCGAGATACACGCGACTCTCTCGTAAGTGGAATTCTACCCTTAGGCGGGCTTTGTACGTTGCGACATCGCACGCCGATGCTGCGATGTCGCACGCGATAGTCCCCGCCCCCGTCGAAGGTACGATATCGTGTGATAGCTGGCGTAGCGAAAATTATCGCTACGCCAGCTTCACATGCACTCACCTGCCCTGCGACCGTCGCTCTGGCCGGCGACCCGCCTCCTTCCTAAGGGGGCGGGTCGTGCGGCATCATAGCGACGTCACACGGCAGGCGGCCAATAGCGGCTGAGGGGCGGAGATGAGCAGGATGTAAACATCCCGCCCACCTCCTTCCTTCCGCATATCCTACGGAAGCCGCAGTGACGCCGGTAGGAGATGTTCCTCGCTCCTGCGGCTTCACACACAGCGATATGTGCTGCCGCAGGAACGAGGAACAACATCGGACCATCGCGTCAGCATAATTATGGATTACGCCGACGCTGCACCGATGATACGATTACGACGATTTTGCGCTCGTTGATCATATCCTCTAGGCTTTACACACTACGATGTCGCATGTGATGCCAGATGTGCGTCACTTTCAATTTGACCCCACCGACATCGCACCTGCGATGTCGTAGTGTGCAAAGCCGCCCTTAGGCTGGAGTCACACTTGTGAGTGACTCGCGAGAGTCTCGTATCGCATCACCCGGCACGGCCGCACACTCTCCTGAGAGGAACGGATCGGCTGCATGTATTTCTATGCAGCAGAGACACTCGTGTCCGGAGAGTGTGAGGCTGTGCCGGGTGATGCGATACGAGACTCTCGCGAGTCACTCACAAGTGTGAATCCAGCCTTATAATCTCACACCGCTCTGCAGGGAGAGCAGAGAGCAGCCGTCATACATCACACTGGTAACGCCCCTTTTATTTAAAATAATCTCTGGAGGCGGAGTTATCCTCTAGGCAACATCTGCCCCATAGCCTGGAAGAACTCATTTACATTAATGACCTTGTGGATGGGATTGATAGTAAAGTGTCAGTCTTTGCCGATGACACCAAACTATGTAGGATATTAAAAACTGACCTGGATAGTACAATATTACAAAAAGATCTGGATAAGATGTCAGAATGGGCAGATACTTGGCAAATGAGATTTAATGTTGATAAATGTAAAGTAATGCACCTAGGACGGAGTAATCCTATAGCTGCGTATACATTAAATGGAAGTAAACTCGGGACTACAGAACAGGAGAAGGACTTGGGTATTCTCATTACAAATAAGCTGAGCAGCAGCACTCAATGTCAAGCAGCAGCTGCTAAAGCAAACAAGATTTTAGGGTGTATAAAAAGAGAGATTAGATCCCGTGATCCCAACGTATTGTTACCCCTCTATAAATCACTTGTAAGGCCACATCTGGAATACGGGATCCAGTTTTGGGCTCTACATTTTAAAAAGGACATTCAGAAGTTAGAGTCAGTTCAAAGGCGGGCAACTAGACTATTACAAGGAATGGAGGCCGCCCATATGATGACAGGTTGAAAAAGTTAGATATGTTTAGCTTAGAAAAAAGACGTCTCAGAGGAGATCTCATTTATATGTATAAATACATGTGTGGTCAATATAAAGGACTGGCACATGACTTATTTCTTCCGAAAACAATACTAAGGACCAGGGGGCACTCACTGCGAGTGGAAGAAAAGCGATTCCGACACCTAAATAGGAAAGGGTTCTTTACAGTTAGAGCGGTCAGACTGTGGAATACACTACCACAAGAGGTAGTAATGGCAGATACTATAACAGCTTTTAAAAAAGGGCTGGATGATTTCCTCACTACACAAAACATTGTTGGTTATAAATGACTTAGTGACTAAATGTAGAACTGGTGGAGGAAGGTTGAACTAGATGGACCTAGGTCTTTTTTCAACCTAAGTAACTATGTAACTATGTAACTATGTAACATAAAGTGATAAAACATGATTTTTCCACAACAAGGCATCTGATATGACACCTAAAGGTATGGATTTGTTCAGCATTCTATAACCTGTATGACCTTATTAACGGTTTAATAAAGTCAAAGTGGTGACAGATAACATTTAAATCTGAATTTTCTCTAGGCGATTAAACCTTAGTCCAAGCTGCATCATACAACCCCTATAATAATAATAATAATAATAATAATAATAATATATCTATTCATTTATATAGCGCTATTAATTCCACAGCGCTTTACATACATTGGCAACACTGTCCCCATTGGGGCTCACAATCTAAATTCCCTATCAGTATGTTTTTGGAGTGTGGGAGGAAACCGGAGAACCGGGAGGAAACCCACGCAAACACAGGGAGAACCCCTATAATTTTCCGATACATTTGACAGGGTGTGACCTATGATTTGGACTTCCATTTTATCGCCATCTCCAGCAACGTTCTGCCGTGGCGAAATACCAGCGGCGTTCATTCGTGGACTCCTATTATTCATAAAGGTGATTTGTAACCATACGGTCAATCATCCTGAAGCCAAAATTTAGGAGAGAGATTCATCCCTGAACAATTCAGATCCCTTGTATATCCACTCCTGGGTTCCGGTTCCGAATTAGCATTAAATCGATATAAAAGGATGAAACCCTTTATCCTGGTGCGTAAATATATGTTCTATATTATTACAAATGGAATATAATTTTCATAAACTCCAATCTGAACACTTTTTTTTTTTTTTTTGTCCATTTTGGACAATTTTGTAAATAAAAAATAAAGCCATTTTGGAAATATATATATTTTTTTTTATATAATGGACAGATATGACAATGCCTACAAGGTCAAGGTATACAAAGTCTTACTATAGAATACGTATAGGCGTGTATCCAGCTTGTAAAGTAACTTGTGAACCATTAAAAATACATTTCACCTAGAAGTTGTGAACTAGTTTTCTGGTTTGAAGGGGTTTTACACCGGCTATTAAAAAGCGGCTCAGTAAAGTGTCCATAGTACAATAAAACGTTTACTTACCTTCCTGACTAGTGGAGTGAAGATTTGACACTCCATTTTTGTATGTGGTTTTTTTTATCTCCTCTTTCTTTATCAAAATGCAGGTTTGAGTTTTGGTTTAAGTTTGGTTTGGGGTTTTTTTTTTGTTTGTGTTTGTGGGTTTTTGTTTTTTTTTTTTTAATTTTTTGTGGTTTTTGTTTTTGTTTTTTTATTTTATGGGTTTTTTTGGTTTTTAGTTTTTTTTTTTTGTTTGGGGTTTTTTTTGGTTTGTTTTTTGGTGACTCCTCATAGAGGGGAAACAAGAACATCTAAGAAATACACAATCCATTAGGACCCTGAAATACATAATACACATGAGTGGAGTCTGGCGAACCCACAGATGTTTGGGTTTGGTGGGTCGAGCCAGACTATATATATATATATGGATGTCACGTTGCTTCCGGGTCCACTCATTAGCTCTCAAAAATATTGACTGCTTCCCCCACCCACCATCAGTACCAGCGTCTGTGATTGGTTGCAGTCACACCGCACCCCACCCTGTGACAGCGTCTGTGTGATTGGTGGAATCACACACACGGTCTCTGTCTCTATAGTGATGTAAAAATAAATAAAAATGGCAAAGAATCACCTCATATTATAATACCAAAACAGATAAAGCATAGAGCTACAGGCTGCAGACCCCAGCCTTGCACTTATCTTGGCTGTTTATCAAAATAAGAGGGACCCTATGTGGCTTTTTAAAAATTATTTAAATAATTAATAAAAACCGCGTACGGTCCCCCAAATTTTTATACCCAGCCATGATTAAGCCAACAGCTGGGGGCTGGTATTCTCAGTTTGGGGAGGCCCATGGTTATTGAAACCAGGCTAAAATTTAACAGCCTGCAGCCACTCAGAATTGCCGCATCTAATAGATAAAACAATCCACACTTTACGTGGCTCAACCGGATTGCCCTGGTGCAGAGGCAATCTGGGTAATATAAGGGTTAACAGCTCACAACTGACACTAAGCCCTAGATTTAGTAATGGGAGGCATCTGAGACCCGCTTTACTAATCCTGTAAGGGAAAAGAAATAAACACAAACACTGAAAAAATCCTTTATTTGAAATAAAATATGAAAAACCCACCCTCTTTTTCCAATTTATTAACCACCAAACACCCAGTACCGTGTAATCCACACGAGATTCCATGACGATCCAACTCTGCTACATACATACTGAAGTTGCAGCATGTGGACGTTAGAAAACGTGACTGCCCACTGTGAGCTTTAGGCCGGAGATCCACTTGTGTATTACATGCGCGAGTCTCGCATCGTGTCACTCGCCCGGTCTGACTCTCTCCAGGCATGAGCGTCACAGCTGCTTAAAAATACATGCAGCCGACTCACTCCTGTCAGGAGAATGTTCGGGTGTGCCGGATGATGTGATGCGAGACTCGTGAGTCATACGCAAGTGGTTCTCTGGCCTTAGGCAGACACCGCTGTGAGAGATGACATCACTCGGTTTACTTGTGGTCACAGCTGGAGGTTCCCACGGTATCCCACCTGTGACCGCAGCTGGTTTATGAATTTTTATAATGCAGTGCATTACCTTATTTTACTGCTTCTTTCCCAAAAAATACTCTACATTGATTGATTTTTAATTGACCAATTCATGTTCTTTTAGAAGCTGCTTTCAGCTGCTGCCCTGCAAAGATTCACAATTTGCATTTTGGCAGTCTGTGTATAGAATTCCCCTGTCTAAGTACAGAGAGGCTCGGACTGGGAAAGTCTCATGCATAGACGTTTGGGGGAAAAAAAAAGAAAGTATGTTTAATGTATATTACAAAAATGATAACTTTACGATTCCTGGAGGATTATTAAATATAAAGAACTTTGAGCTGCTACAGTGTTTAGGCAAACTCCTTTTTGAGCATGTTACAAATCTATACATAGAAATCCAACCCTGTAAGTATGTAACATCCGAAATATATAATTAAAAAGAAAAAATAAGTCACGGAAGGTTCTAGGAAATCTATATACCTATTAGAGGGAAATGTAATGTAGAACAAATCGTGGACCCGTGTTACCGGAGATGCCCCCGGGCAAGCTGCGAAATGCTTAATAATATTCTGATTTTTATGAAGTCTGACACATAGTCTCATGCCAGCTCCAAATAACACAAAATATCACTATTCCTGTCCCCCTAGGCCTAGGATCAAAGTGTGAACCCCCCAACCTTTGCCAAAGACAGGATTGTGGCCCATGCATTTAAATTGATACCTGCGCTCAGTATAGAAGCACAATGGTGCAGCGACTCCATCCATGTCCAGCATCGCCAATGTCTGCTTCTTATTTCAGTCCACTCGAAGTCATGATGTAATCTGGGCTAATATTTCAGATCGCCTCGGTGCTTGCTAATTTAATAAATGTAGCCACCTCCAAGGGTTGCCAGCCATGGAAAAGAAATGTAAGAGGGCTAAAATCTGTAATGAAGAAAAAGTTCTCAAACCGATGACCCTAAGGGGTACTTCACACGCTCCGATATCGTTAGCGAGCGTACCCGCCCCCATCGGTTGTGCGTCACGGGCAAATCGCTGCCCGTGGCGTACAACATCGCTAACAACAACATCGCTAACACCCGTCACACTACTTACCTTACCTTACCTTCCCTGCGACGTCGCTGTGGCCGGCCAACCGCCTCCTGTCTAAGGGGGCGGTTCGTGCGGCGTCACAGCGACGTCACACGGCAGCTGTCCAATAGAAGCGGAGTGGCGGAGATGAGTGGGACGTAACATCCCACCCACCTCCTTCCTTCCTCATTGCCGGTGGACGCAGGTAAGGAGATGTTCGTCGCTCCTGCGGTGTCACACACAGCGATGTGTGGTGCCACAGGAACGACGAACAACATCGCTACTCACCAGACAACGATGGTTGGTGTTTGAACGACCTCTCCAACACCAACGATTTTTACCACTTTTGCGATCATTGAAGGTCACTCGTACGTGTCACACACTGTGATGTCGCTAACGACGCCGGATGTGCATCACAAACACTGTGACCCCAACGATAAATCGTTAGCAATGTCGCAGCGTGTAAAGTACCCCTAAGGGTTGGTCCCACTGGTTAGTTTCAGGAGCTCCCGAGTCTCCTTAAGTCCTGGTTCCTTGGAGGACGGCACTGTGTGTTTTTTTTTTTTTTTTTTTTTTTTTTTTTAAACTGGGTGTGTGTGTGTGTGTGTGTGTGTGAAAACTAGAAAACATATATGCGTCTAACTGGACATAAGTCCATTGAGACCATAGTTGCTTTGTCTTTGAGACCTTTTACATGTCCTATAAAAATGGGGTCACCAGTCCATAATGTCTACATACTCTAGGCCGATGTCAACCATCTCAGTAACTGTTGCACCATACCGTACCTCTCGTATAATACAGGCAAGCACTGATTGGGTTCAGTAGGGGCCTATTGTCTGAGTTTATTCCTTTTGTTAGATATACAAGTTGTCACGATAGGTACAGGGAAGTGCCAAGTGCATGGCGATAGGGAAGGGAAACCCTGTGTTTGGTCAGAAGTCACCATCTTCTCCTTCCCCAAATCTACTACCGATACCTGGGGTCCCTCACCACCCTAGAGAGGTTCCGCACCTATGTGCCAAGCCGAATACCTGACCCTAGTTATCCCTAGTGCTGGGTCCTAAATAAGGAACGGATGAGATGAGTTCTTAGCCAACCCCACTAAAGCTTCATCAACGATACCACAGAGGATTACAAACCACCTGCTTGCAACCAGAGCTTGAAGGAACTGAAGAATATCACCAGCATGTTATGATTCGATGTTCAATGACTACCATGAACACACTTCACCAGAGTCGTAGGTGTTAAAGTGCCAACCGCAAGCCCTGAACTTACCACACTAGAAGTAGCTGGGCAGCATGCCTAACAACCTAGATGCCTCAAACCCAGCCGGAAGACTACATAACCTGCAAGGCAGAAAGTGGAAAGAAACTATCTTGCCTCAGAGCAGATTTCCCCAAAGAAAATGGGCAGCCTCCCACATCTACAGACTGTGAGCAAAGATGAAAACACATACACAGTAAGAGCAAGATGGAGCAAAGAGAGGCCACACTATACTAAATACGAAAGACAGGATGGGGAACTCTTGCGGTCGGCATGAAAAACCCTATCAAACTTCCTACACGGATTGTGCAAAAAGGAAGAGTAATCTAATACTCGTACGTTCACAATCCGTACAAGACTCTGGTGAAACTGTAGGAAAAAACCCTAACAATTACCCTGCCGACTAACCCTTGCTAAGATAAATAGCATAGACTGACTCGGAAGATAAATCTTCCTTATCTGAAGGCACAAACAAAACAGGATACAATACAAAAAACCTTCAGAGAGAATTCACAGAAGCAATAAGCAAATAACACACAAAAGTATGAAGCAAAACCAAGAACTTAGCTTGATAGCGGGGAAGCCAGGAGGACAAGAGACAGATTCCTATAGTCTCAGGAATTTCAGACAACTGGCAAAGACAAACAGCCAGCACACGCCTATATCCAAAATCAAGGTTTGAGCTACCAACCAGGTGTGTAGAACTGAGGAACAGAATCCAACCCACTAACATCAACGACCACAGGAGGGAATCCAAGAGCGGAGCTCCACCAGACAGTATTCACAACACCAGCACCAGTCCAAAGGAAGGAAGGAGCATATAAGCACCAAGAGAATATTGATGATCAACAGCTGGGTGGAAGGTGAGCTCCTGCTGGGTCCAAATGGGGGAGAGAATTCCAACACTAAAGCTACCTATACATATGAATACTGACAGCAGGAACAATGGAAAGTCAGGGAGCATTCTGCGTAGCCAAACACTGTGACCTTCTATGGCCAGAAACCACATGACTGTCTGTCAGACCCGTGACATCAGTATCACCAGTTCACTATTACAATAAATTGGGCACCTCAGGGGGACCCATGGTGGCTGCCTATTGAGCCAACTCCTTCTTCGCAGCCTTCTTTTAGCTATCCTCCTCCATCAGTTTATGCCACGTACAACGTATTTCAGACATTCACAAGCCCCGGGTTATGAAGCCCAGGAGCGTTCATCTAAAGTAGAAAATATACAAACACTTTACATACATTTATAGTTTATGTTTAAACTAAACTGAAGCTGTCTTTTATTTGTGCGTCCGGCCAACAAATTCCGCAGCTTTTCATGTTTTGTTAAATTGATGAAAACCAAAGCGGGAGATTTGTGCTGTAAGCCGCAGTACTTCAGGATACTTAGCGTAACGACAATGTAATCCATCAAGGATTCCTTAGCGAGTCACAAAGGCCTCTTTTTAATCTAATTTGTGCTTCACCATTTATTTTTTTACTCTAAAAACATACACAGACTTTGCCAAACTGCATTTTTGTGTTCTAAGAGGCTACGGAAAGTTTTCTGTGAAGGTCAGCAAATGTTTTGGAACGAATCTGAAAGTTTATTATTTTATTACACCTCTTTATATTTGGTTATAAAACAGTTTTACGTGTTGATGCCTCGCGGCCACACGTGTAGACTCTGTCCCCGTCTTATTGGTTAAATATCCAGTATAACCATCCCCGGGAATGCATCAACCATTGGCCACAGTGAAATCTACGGCATGGTATATACCGTATTTTCTGGATTATAAGACTCACTCCCCGTCCCCCAAAACTGAGGTAAAATGGGGGTGCGTCTTATAATCTAAATATGGTTTACCGGGGCGGCAGTTTTGGAAGGGGGTCACAGGAGGCAACGTCGGCGATGCTGAGTGCTCGGAGGAGGGGGTATCACTGCAGTGGAGTGGCTCAGGAGGGTCACAGGACAGGGTGTCAAGGTGGTGGGTGCCGTTGATCTGACATGATAAACTTCAAGAAAATGGCTGCTAAGTTCTATCTACGCATGCGCCACCTCTTCAACTGCAGGTCATTCAATGGTGCCCACAGTCAGATCACTGGCACCCCTCCACGACACCCCGTCCTGTGACCTTCTGGAGCCCAACGACAGATCAATGGCACTCACCACTGCCGCAACATCCCCGACCCCGCAGTATTGCCGACCATCCGTCCACTGACACTCCTGAGCTTCAACACCCCCTCCTCCGAGCCCGCAGCATCACTGTCCCTGCCTCCAGTGACCCTTCTTAGCAGCTCCATCAGTCGCTCCCCCTGGTGACTATTTTGGCTCAGTACCCGATCAGGGTCAAAGACACTGTTTTGGCTCAGAACACTGTTGGGGTCTAGGACACTATTTTGGATACTTTTTGGAAAATGCTGGGCAATCTCTACATTGGACACCACTCTTACCAGCATGTGTAACCAAAAATATTCTAAATTTATGAAATTGTGGAAAATCAAATTAATACAATGTGTAGATGACCACAAAGTAACCTATGGACAACAAATATGGTTAATTTTTTTTTCCATACCTACAAATTATCATTTTTTTCCCCTTTTTTAGATTGTTTTTGGGTCTCTTTTACCCCCTTTTACAATATAGGACATGTGTGTCCCTTTAATGCAAGCTCGTGGGGTGAGCCCGCATGTTTTCCCACACGTTCGCTAATCTGATTAGCCAACATATTTGCAGCTAACAGACACCGGTGAATCAGAGATCCACCCGTGCCTGTTAACTAGTTAAATCCTGTTGTCAATCTCTAATAGTGGGATTTAACACGCGCCTTTGGGGAGCACATCATTCCTCGCTGCCTTCAGCAGCCCCATGGCCCGATCATGGGGTACCAATAGGTTCTCATGACAGCCGGGGGTCAGCTGATGACTCCCGTTACTGTCATGATGAAGTTCCTGTGAACGGCAGCATTCACAGGAGATCCGCTCTCAACAGCAGAAGTGATCATACTGTGCAGGCTTCAAGTCCTCTAAGGGGACTAGTAAAATCAATAAATCAAAAGAATAAAAAAAATTAAATATGAGAAACCACAAAAAATGTTCAAATCACCCCCCTTTGACTCATTTGAAAAAAATAATAAACATATTTGGCATCACACCCTTCAGAAATGCCCAATCTATCAAAATATCAAATAAATGATTCTGATCTGCATAAGATAAAAAAAAAATCAAAACCTCAGAATTGGGTTTTTTTGGTCCCCGCAACATTGCAATAAAATGCATTAACAGGGGATGAAAACATTTAATATACCTAAAAATGGTATGATTAAGAACGTCAGCTCAAGACGCAAAAAAAGCAGTCACTGAGCCCTAGATCCCAAAAAATGAGAACGCTACAGTTCTCAGAAAATGGCGACAAACGCAATTCTTTTTTGACAAATTTTGGGATTTTTTTTTTCACCACTTAAATAAAAATATACATGTTTGGGATCTATGAGCTCGTACCGACCTGGGGAATCCTAATGCCAGGTCAGTTTTACCGTACAGTTAAAATGGTAATTAAAAAAAAACCAAAACAATAATAAAATTGCACATTTTTACAATTTCACCATATTTGGATTTTGTTTCCTGTTTTCCAGTACAATATCTGGGAGAATGAATGGCGTCATTCAAAAGTATAACTTGTCCCGCAAAAAACGAGCTCTCACGTGGCTATATTGTCAGCAAAAATAAAAATAGTTGTAGCTCTTGGAAGAAGGGGAGGAAAAATGGAAAATCACTGGGTGGTGAAGAGGTTAAAGGAAACCTGACCTCTGATATCTGCTGCCCAATCTAGCCTGTATCTATAGCAGGCTGTATGAATTCAGCCATGTATGTTTGACTCTGAAATACTCGGCATTGTAGAGAAAAATATCCTTTAATTGCGGACAGGGGACCACATGGGAGACTCTTCGGATAGGTGGGTCCCTGGCCTCTCTCCGCCCACTGCCCTTGATTGACAGGTCTCTCCCTGTGTGCATCAGGGGGGATTTTATGGATTGGCGGCGTGGGGGGTGGGAGTGCCCTTCTTTAAAGCCCTTCTTTAAAGCCCTTCTTTAAAGCCCTTCTTTAAAGCCCTTCTTTAAAGCCCTTCTTTAAAGCCCTTCTTTAAAGCCCTTCCTTGAAAGTTGCTAAATGTGTTAAACTCATGGTTAAGCGGGAATTTCACTTCAAAAAATGCTATCCATGAAAATAGAATATGGAGCCAACCTTCAATGAACCGCTCTCCAGACCAAAGCAGCCTCATGGGTTACATCTCTTTTCGTACTACTTTTTTATATTTTTACCTTTTCTCCTTTTGGTTCATTAGGTTTTTCATACATTTTGTGGAATTTATACACCTAAAGTGTTTCCACTTCTAGCATGTCTCATATCATGAGTTTTTTTTTTTTTCTTCATATTCTGCAGGTTTTGCTATTGAAGGTCCATCTCAAGCAAAGATCGAGTGTGACGATCAGAGTGATGGATCGTGCGATGTCAAGTACTGGCCAAAAGAACCAGGTGAATATGCCGTCCACATCATGTGTGATGACGAAGACATCAAGAATAGTCCGTACATGGCCTACATCCAGCCGGCATCTGGAGATTTTAGCCCCGATAAGGTAAGCAGTTTTATTGTACCTTTTCAATATCAAAGTTTTTTGGTAACTGAGAACACGGTATTACTATTGCACATTCATTTGTTATGGCCTAAAGCCCATTTCTCTGACGTGTGTTATATAATGTATTTATTTGAAGGCCCTCGCTTCCTTGTGGAATGTGCTCCTAGTCTGTCCCTGCTTCCTTTCTGGATTGTTTGTATATGTAAATGTTCCTTAGGCTGCAAGGCAGAAGCTAAATGGGTTCATTACATTAACAAGCACCTGTTACTGTTTTTTATATTGAAGGATGATATGACCGTTGGGCCGTGGAGGCTTCGCACCCCTTCACAAGTGTGTGTATGTGTTTGTGTATATGACTTTAGGTGGGTGCAATACTTACTATTCTCTTTGGGTTGGCGTCCATCACCCCGCATCCGGTCCCCAACGTAGATGCAGTAGTCAAACACACACCGGAGTTCTCTTGGCAACCCAAAGATTGAACAGTTTGTTCTTTCCACGCTATGGCAGACACTGCCTCACTCCAGATGGTTCTGCAGTTGCTGTTTCTTTGGGGTACTCTCACTCGACCTATCCCCGATATTTTGGAACTAACCTACAAGCTGCCGGGCACTTGTCTCCGTTCCCCCATGTTTTTTTTCTCACTGCTGTCCGCTTCTGAGCCCTTGTGGCTATCTAGTTGTGCGACTTACCTGAGCCTATTCTGGTGAGTTGTAGGTTCCAGACCGGTTTAAAGGGTAACTTCAAGGTTCACTTATTGGCTCCCGACACCTTGCCACATCTTTACTCCTCGAACCCTTCTGCAGAACTCCCCTCTCACCAGACCCGTCTCTCTCTAACCACCCACTGCTCCTCTGTCACTCCTCTCCGAACTCATCTTACCATTGCTTCTACCCAACCGCTAGGTGGCGCTGGCCGCTACATGGTCCTGGCTCCGCTACATAGACTATCTGCCAGTCTCTCTAACTAACCCCCTGGCCATCTGTCACTCCCCCTCTATCTTATCTGACCGTTGCTCCAGCTTGGCCACTACACAGTCCTGGCTCTGCTACATCAGTGATCCGCCCGTCTCTCTAACCAACCCCCTAGCCATCTGTCACTCCTCCCCTATCTTATCTTACCATTGCTCCAACCTAACCTCTAGGTGGTACTGGCCACTACAATGTCCTGGCTCTGCTACACTGGCGATCCACCCGTCTCTCTAACCAACCCCCTGGCCATCTGTCACTCCTCCCCTCTCTTATCTTACCATTGCTCCTACCCAACCGCTAGGAGGCACTGGCCGCTACCCAGTCCTGGCTCTGCTACATCGACGATCCGCCTGTCTCTCTAACCAATCCCCCGGCCATCTGTCACTCCTCCCCTCTCTTATCTTACTATTGCTCCTACGCAACCACTAGGAGGCGCTGGCCACTACAGGGTCCTGGCTCTACTACATTGGGGACCCTCCGTTCACTAGCAGCAGTGTCATTTTACAAAATTTATTTAACAGCATACTCTGTACCGAAAACAGACAAATTACACCTAGCATAAAACAGCACGACCATGTCCTACAATATTACAAATGGGTACTATAACCAAAGTGTCCCGAGAGTGATTTTTCATCACAAGACCAGGCTGCATGTTGCTGGTGTTACTATGCGCAGCCTGTGTGGTCTAAACGTGCTACTATGGCTGGCAGCATTTCCAGACTCCCATCAAGCACATCTGGGATGTCATTAATCAGCAAAGGGTGCTGCCAGCAGCGGATCTTGATGATTTTTTGCTCAAGTGCATTCAGTGCAATAGAATATTCCTCAGACAACCATTAATACCTTATTGGTAGCTGTCAAGGCCGCTCATACCCGATACTGATTTAAATCGAGGATGTTTTAAAAAAATATTTTATTTTTTTTTTTTTTTTTTATATATATAAATTTTATATACCTGAAGTCTATTTATCCTGGGAATTCCATAATTCAGCGGCTTTTCCTTCTTGTTAGGATCCGTAATTCCTTTCGTGAGATTAGTAAAGCCGTGTAAGACCGTTTATTGACGTAAATTTTAATGCCCCGGTCACATCTGTTGGGCCGCTCCTCGCTTGTAAGGCAACGTCTGTGCATTTGTAATGAAGTTATAGGTTTGTTCACGGTTTCCATGTGTGACGTCACCTGCGCCTCTGAGGAACAGGAACGTTCTTCATAAAATCTTTACATTGTATTTTGCAAATCTTGCACGTACGGCGAAGTGAACAGCGTGCGGCTAATCTCACCTCTGAGACAGGAAATGTTTTGGAACGGTCCCGACTAGAACACGGTCTGCTCCGTCTGTAACCCAAGACTTCTGCCAAGTGCAGGTTTCCAGCGAGGCATTAAATTGTCAGCTACCTTGTAATCTATGAATAAGGTTATTGAATCCTTCATAGTAGAGGTTCCCTTATGCTGAGAATGAAATGCACAGGGGGGGAAGAAAAAGAAATTTTCCTAAAATTATAGATCTTTTAAGGAAATCTGTCAGTGCAAACTTATTATTCTGCAGAAACTGAACGGAGCACCCTGGATGTGCCCAAGAGCCGCAGTGCATTGTGTCGCCCACCGGGTGTGCATGTTCCCGCCTCGCTCACTGATGATTGACAGTGTTGACATTTCGCTGCAGACTGTGCCTGCTCCAGGCAAGCCAATGCGGTCAGTCATTAGTGGGAACATGCAAAAGCACGGAAAAGAACTGTGCATGGAGCCTCTTGGCCACGCAAGGGTGCACCGACCATCCTAATTAGCCTGCCTTGTCACTCCTCTCCAATCTTATCTTAACATTGCTTCTACCCAACCACTAGGTGGCGCTGTCCGCAACATGGTCCTGGCTCCGCTACATAGACGATCTGCCAGTCTCTCTAACCAACCCTACTTGATACTTTATTTGCTTGCAATATGCAGAATCTGAAGTTAAATAAAGTACGAAGGACCTGAGAAGTCATCATCTTTTTCGAGTTCCCTTTTTCTTTTTTGTATTGTCATATTTTTTTTTTTTTGCCCAAATTCTTTAAAGTGCCAATTTAGCGGTTTGCTTTTTTACCACTGGAGTGGAGATTTAAAGGGAACCTGTCACCAGTTTTTTGCTCTATAAGCTGTGGCCACCACCAGTGGGCTCCTATATACATCATTCTAGCATGCTGTATATAAGAGCCCAGGCCGCTGTGTATAACATAAAAAAACACTTTGTAATACTCACCTAGAAGGTTACTCCGGTGCACAATGGTCTGATGCGTGGCGGCCTTCTTGGTCTTCCTTATTCTGAAGTCGCGGTGCATGACGCATCTACGTCATACACACGTGCCGGTATTGAGGTCCTGCGTAGGCGCACTACAATACTTTGATCTGCCCTGCTCAGGGCAGATCAAAGTGCGCCTGCGCAGGACCTCAATAACCGGCGCGTGCGTATGATGTAGGTGCATCATGAAGGATATGAATAGAATAATATTACAGGTAGATACAGTGCCTACAAGTAGTATTTAGCCCCCTGCAGATTTAGCAGGTTTACACATTCGGAATTAACTTGGCATTGTGACATTTGGACTGTAGATCAGCCTGGAAGTGTGAAATGCAGCAAAAAAGAATGTTATTTCTTTTTTTTTTTTTTTTTTTTTAAATTGTGAAAAGTTTATTCAGAGGGTCATTTATTATTCAACCCCTCAAACCACAAGAATTCTGTTTGGTTCCCCTAAAGTATTAAGAAGTATTTCAGGCACAAAGAACAATGAGCTTCACATGTTTGGATTAATTATCTCTTTCCAGCCTTTTCTGAGTAATTAAGACCCTCCCCAAACTTGTGAACAGCACTCATACTTGGTCAACATGGGAAAGACAAAGGAGCATTCCAAGGCCATCAGAGACAAGATCGTGGAGGGTCACAAGGCTGGCAAGGGGTACAAAACCCTTTCCAAGGAGTTGGGCCTACCTGTCTCCACTGTTGGGAGCATCATCCGGAAGTGGAAGGCTTATGGAACTACTGTTAGCCTTCCACGGCCTGGACAGCCTTTGAAAGTTTACACCCGTGCCAAGGCCAGGCTTGTCCGAAGAGTCAAGGCTAACCCAAGGACAACAAGGAAGGAGCTCCGGGAAGTTCTCATGGCAGTGGGGATATTGGTTTCAGTCAATACCATAAGTAACGTACTCCACCGCACTGGTCTCCGTTCCAGACGAGCCCGTAAGGTACCTTTTACTTTCAAAGAGTCATGTCAAGGCTCGTCTACAGTTTGCTCTTGATCACTTGGAGGTCTCTGAGACAGACTGGTTCAAGGTTCTCTGGTCTGATGAGACCAAGATAGAGATCTTTGGTGCCAACCACACACGTGACGTTTGGAGACTGGATGGCACTGCATACGACCCCAAGAATACCATCCCTACAGTCAAGCATGGTGGTGGCAGCATGATGCTGTGGGGCTGTTTCTCAGCCAAGGGGCCTGGCCATCTGGTTCGCATCCATGGGAAGATGGATAGCTCGGCCTACCTGGAGATTTTGGCCAAGAACCTCCGCTCCTCCATCAAGGATCTTAAAATGGGTCGTCATTTCATCTTCCAACAAGACAACGACCCAAAGCACACAGCCAAGAAAACCAAGGCCTGGTTCAAGAGGGAAAAAATCAAGGTGTTGCAGTGGCCTAGTCAGTCTCCTGACCTTAACCCAATTGAAAACTTGTGGAAGGAGCTCAAGATTAAAGTCCACATGAGACACCCAAAGAACCTAGATAACGTGGAGAAGATCTGCATGGAGGAGTGGGCCAAGATAACTCCAGAGACCTGTGCCGGCCTGATCAGGTCTTGTAAAAGACGATTATTAGCTGTAATTGCAAACAAGGGTTATTCCACAAAATATTAAACCTAGGGGTTGAATAATAATTGACCCACACTTTTACGTTGAAAATTTATTAAAATTTAACTGAGCAACAAAACTTGTTGGTTTGTAAGATTTATGCATCTGTTAATAAATCCTGCTCTTGTTTGAAGTTTGCAGGCTCTAACTTATTTGCATCTTATCAAACCTGCTAAATCTGCAGGGGGTTGAAGACTACTTGTAGGCACTGTAGGTGACCCAGCTTAGGAGTCGGGAAATTATTTTTATCCCTATGAAGAAAACTGGCTTCTACTCTTTGGGTTTTTGCCTTCCACAGGTTCAACACTGCATAACAGCGGCACTAAAAATAGGCCGAACTAGATGGACATAAGGTCTTCCTTCAGCCTTGGAAACTATGTTACTATGAATCCACTTTTGATTTTGTTTTGTTTTTTTCCCTAAGTTTGAAAGGCATCTCCGAAATAATCAGCCCAAAATTTATATTGCCGGCTGTGATCGGTGAAAGAACCAGCAATAAGTCTTCACTTCCCCCTGTGACACCACCACAGGTTCCAAGTCAAATGTGAACAGAGCTGTAGCCATGATTACAGCCCCCATTACGGTTCCCACAGACTATGTCCCATTTCTTAATTTTATAGACTTTTCTTTTGAAGTTAAAAAGATTTTTCAAATCCTCTTTTGATTTTTAATTTTTTTAAGTTTGAAAGGCATATTTAGAAATAATCAGCCCACGCTTTATATTGCCGGCTGTGATCGGAAAAAGACTCGGCAATAAGTTTTCACTTCCCCCTGTAGCGCCACCACAGGTGAAATGAAGTATTACACCATTCTCATGAAAACAAATGGGCTTACCGTGGAACAAACCTACATTTGGGGGACTGGGTCCACCAGAGAGGGGTGGATGTCCTTTGTAATTTTAATGTATACATTCTCACTTTTCTTTTGCAGGTTAAGGCATACGGTCCCGGGCTGGAGAAGACTGGATGCATTGTTAACAATCCAGCAGAATTTTTTGTCGATCCAAAAGATGCTGGGACGGCACCTTTGAAAATTTTTGCCCAGGTAAATCTAAAAAAAATAAGACGAGAACAATAGAAAAAAAACAAATAAAGTCTCGAAAAGGAATAGAGTTGAGGTTAAGGAATTCCAGGCTGATGACTTGACCTCTGGCGGAGACCTCCTGGGTATAATGGCTCTCTGTGCTCCTCAGACTGTGGGGTCTCGATGAGCTTCTCCTGGTGACCACACAACCCCAGACAGGCTGAACGTCTTTCCATAAAACCAAATGACTCCTCTTGGCAGCGTTCTCCTGGAATGACTGCACATTACGCACCAACACAATATATGCTGAGCTCGTCCTTTTTTTTTTATTTTTTAATTTTTTTCCTAAGAAAAATAAAGTGATGAAACTATAAAAGCTCCAGCCTTCGCGAGCGTTCGTACATAGATGCTGAGGCACACATGACCCCGACTCGGGCAAATAAAAACACATGTTCTGACTCATTTCCACTTATGCTGGGGGTTTTATTATTTATTTTTACCAGGATGTTGAAGGCAATCCCGTGGATATCAACACAAAGTCTAAACCAGATGGCACGTATGTCTGCTCCTACAATCCCGCTAAGCCCATTAAACATACCATTGCTGTCACATGGGGCGGCGCAAGTGTCCCCAGCAGCCCCTTCAGGGTAAGATCCATCATTTCTATTTTAGGGATGAAAATTGTTTTCCTTGCTTATAGTGGGATTATGTATTGGTATTAATTTGCTATTTGTTAATTTGATACATTTAAGTAATGTAGAAATATAATTTAGCACTAGCTACTAAGATGATTACAATGTGTCCCGCTTGCTGGGACCGCAACGTTCGGAGTCCTGGTGTTCCTGTTCCTCCATTAAGTTTCTAATAGGGTAAAAAAAAATTAGGTTTTCTACTGGACAACTTGTTTAAAGGGAATCAGTCACCAGATTTTTGTTAACTAATGTGAGAATAGAAAAAGACCCTTATTCCAGCAATGTCACTTAATGGGCTACTTGCTGTAGTTTAGATGTTTTGCTGATCGGTGATTTTATCACTGGACGAATAGTTAACTTGTTACCATGTATTGCTCCATATTCATGAGTTCTATAATAATGCCCACACAATTGATTGCTTTCTGCCTATGTACAGTGTACACAGCTGCTAATCAGTGTTTTGGGCAGGGTTATACACAAGTGCTACTTAGGGATGTGGGCAGGGTTATACACAGCTGCCAACTAATGGTGGGGTTATACACAGATGCTATTCAGTGGTGTGGGCAGGGTTATATACAGCTGCCAACCAGTGGTGTGGGCAGGGTTATATGCAGCTGCCAACCAGTGGTGTGGGTGGGGTTATACACATGTGCTATTCAGTGGTGTGGGTGGGGTTATACACAGCTGCTTATCAGTGGTGTGGGTGGGGTTATACACAGCTGCTTATCAGTGGTGTGGGCGGGGTTATACACAGCTGCCAACCAGTGGTGTGGGTGGGGTTATACACATGTGCTATTCAGTGGTGTGGGTGGGGTTATACACAGCTGCTTATCAGTGGTGTGGGTGGGGTTATACACAGCTGCTTATCAGTGGTGTGGGTGGGGTTATACACAGCTGCTTATCAGTGGTGTGGGTGGGGTTTTACACAGCTGCTTATCAGTGGTGTGGGCGGGGTTATACACAGCTGCTTATCAGTGGTGTGGGTGGGGTTATACACAGCTGCTTATCAGTGGTGTGGGTGGGGTTATACACAGCTGCTTATCAGTGGTGTGGGTGGGGTTATACACAAAGTTGTCAATGGTTTGGGTGGGGTTATAAACAAAGCTGCTAGTCAGTGGGGTGGATAGGGTTATACATAGCTGCTAATCAGTGGGGTGGATAGGGTTATACATAGCTGCTAATCAGTAGGGCGGGTGAGGTTATACAGGGCTCAGAATTTGGAGAACTCCGAGGTCTGCAGCAGATAAAACATTGTACCAAAACTGCATCAAGCACCAAAGTAAGTGAAACATCACTGGAATCAGGGTCTCTACCTCTACATCATGATAGTCTCAGATGAGCTAGTTAAAACTTGCTGACAGAATGCCTTTAAATGGGTTGCTTGGTTAAGGGAACATTTTGACCTGTTCTTAGACTCTTTTTCACAATCAGAGCCAGGAACTATTAAAATGAGGGTCTTTCTTCGGCGCTCCATTGGGAGACCCAGACGATTGGGTGTATAGCACTGCCTCCGGAGACCACACAAAGCAATTACACTAAAAAGTGTAAGGCCCCTCCCCTTCTGGCTATACACCCCCAGTGGGATCACTGGCTCACCAGTTTTCTGCTTTGTGCGAAGGAGGTCAGACATCCACGCATAGCTCCACTGTTTAGTCAGCAGTAGCTGCTGACTATATCGGATGAAAGAAAAGAGGGCCCATATGGAGCCCCCAGCATGCTCCCTTCTTACCCCACTTGTGGTTTGTAAGGTTGAGGTACCCATTGCGGGTACGGAGGCTGGAGCCCACATGCTGTTTTCCTTCCCCATCCCCCTGAGGGGCTCTGAGGAAGTGGGATCTTACCGGCCACCAAGCCCTGAGGCCGGGCTCCATCCACAGACCCATAGAACCTGCTGGATGTGGAGCGGGAGTGCCGTTCAGGGACAAGGCCCTGCAACTTTCAGGTACTCTGTGTCCCCGTATGGCAGGCCACGCACACCCCAGGCTTGCTGGGTGTGCTAGTGCGCCGGGGACTGTAGCGCTGTGCGCTGGGCTTATAGTCCCCGCAGATTACTGGGGGACTTTATGTGTGTGGATCGCCACGCCGACCGCCCCTGGAGCGGCGGCGCAGCTGCGACTTGTAGTGCGCCGGGGACGCGCCGACCGCGCTTTTACGGCGGCGGCGCTTCTAACTTTAGTCCCCGGTCTTCTGCGGCCTAGCTCCGCTTCGTTAACGCCCCCCACCCTGTCAATCAGGGTAGGGGGGAGACGTTGTTCAATCGGCAGCGCCGAGGGCTGGAGCACGATTTACATGCTCCAGCCCTCTCACTGAGCACAGTAGGACACAGGCTTCGCGCTTTTTCTCTGTGCACGCCCTAGGCCCGCCCCCAGGCTTGCAGCTCCCCAGGACGCCGGCAGCCATTATACACATGCAGTCTGGCTGGAGAACGGACGCAGGCTCTGGGGGACCCAGGCTAGGGGTTTCTGGCGACCACACACCCGCGCTAAGCGGGCGGTAAGCAGCACATACGTGCGGCCCCACTAGTGCCACAGTGTTATATTTTTCGCTGTACCAGATATATTTATATACTGCACTGTAAGGTCGCTTCTTGGCTGTACACCCTATATTGCTTTGAGGAGACAACAGCATGTCATCCGCAAAACACAAGGGTGCCAAGGCACGGGCTGTATACACGGCTTGTACAGCATGTGGGGCTAATCTACCAGCAGGCTCCAACGACTCTCATTGTGTGCAATGTTCAGTCCCAGTGGCACTTCGTCAGCCAGAGCCTATTGTGGTGGTAGCCCAGGCAGAGACGCCTGTGAACCCTGCCCCGGTGACGGGGACAGAATTTGCAGTCTTTGCTGATAAAATGTCTGTGACTATGACAAAAATCCTGGAGACCTTGCAGTCCAGGCCAGTTGCTCAGACCATAGACACTGCTGCGTCTATGTTCCCCGGTCCCCCTCAGTTGGAACTAATCCGTACTTCAAGGGGGTCCCAGGCATCACAGGCTGAGGGCTCTGACTCCGATGACAGTCCCAGTCCGCCTAAGCGAGCTCGCTGGGAGAGACCCTCCACGTCATCACGCGGATCAGGGTCTCAGCGAGAAGGGTCCCTATATGATGGTTCAGAGGTGGGTGATCAGGAGTCTTGTCCTGACGCCGCACTCAATTTGGATACGCCAGATGGTGACGCCATGGTAAATGACCTTATAGCGGCCATCAATAGGCTGTTGGAGATTTCTCCCCCAGCCCCTTCTGCAGAGGAGGCAGCTGCCCAGCAGGAGAAATTCCATTTCCTGTATCCCAAGCGAAAATTGAGTACTTTTCTGGACCACTCTGACTTCAGAGAATCCATCCAGAAACACAATACTTATCCGGACAAGCGTTTTTCTAAACGCCTTAAGGATACACGTTATCCTTTTCCCCCTGACGTGGTCAAACGCTGGACCCAGTGTCCAAAAGTGGACCCTCCAATATCCAGGCTTGCAGCTAGATCCATAGTTGCAGTGGAGGATGGGGCTTCACTTAAAGATGCCAATGACAGACAGATGGACCTTTGGTTGAAATCTGTCTATGAAGCTATCGGCGCGTCGTTTGCTCCAGCATTCGCGGCCGTGTGGGCGCTCCAAGCTATTTCAGCTGGTCTGGCACAGGTGGACTCTCTCATACGTCCAGCAGTGCCGCAAGTGGCGTCCCTAACTACGCAAATGTCTGCGTTTGCGACCTACGCTATCAATGCGGTACTGGACTCTACGAGCCGTACCTCAATGGCATCCGCCAACTCTGTAGTTTTGCGCAGGGCCTTGTGGTTAAAGAAATGGAAAGCAGATTCTGCTTCTAAAAAATGTTTAACCAGCTTGCCATTATCTGGAGACAGACTGTTTGGTGAGCAATTGGCGGAAATCATTAAACAGTCCAAAGGTAAGGACTCCTCCTTACCCCAGCCCAGATCAAGCAAACCTCCACAGAGGAAGTGGCAGTCAAAGTTTCGGTCCTTTCGAGGCTCGGGCAAGCCCCAATTCTCCTCGTCCAAAGGGACTCAGAAAGAGCAAAGGAGCTCTGATTCCTGGCGGGCTCACTCACGCCCCAAGAAAGCAACCGGAGGTACCGCTTCCAAGGCGGCTGCCTCATGACTTTCGGCCGCCTCCCTCCGCATCCTCGGTCGGTGGCAGGCTCTCCCGCTTTTGCGACATTTGGCTGCCACAGGTCAAAGACCGGTGGGTAACAGACATTTTGTCTCACGGGTACAGGATAGAGTTCAGTTCTCGGCCTCCGCCTCGGTTCTTCAGAACTTCCCCGCATCCCGACCGAGCAGATGCCCTTCTGCAGGCGGTGACTTCTCTAAGAGCAGATGGAGTGGTGGTCCCTGTTCCTCTTCAGGAACAAGGTCAAGGTTTTTACTCCAATCTCTTTGTGGTGCCAAAAAAGGACGGCTCATTCCGTCCTGTTCTGGACCTAAAACTGCTCAACAAGCATGTGAACGCCAGGCGGTTCCGGATGGAATCCCTCCGCTCAGTCATTGCCTCAATGTCTCAAGGAGATTTCCTAGCATCAATAGACATCAAGGATGCTTATCTCCACGTGCCGATTGCTACAGAGCACCAACGCTTTCTACGCTTCGTGATAGGAGACGACCATCTTCAGTTCGTAGCTCTGCCATTTGGTCTCGCGACAGCCCCACGGGTGTTCACCAAGATCATGGCGGCAGTGGTAGCAGTCTTGCACTCTCAGGGACACTCTGTGATCCCTTACTTGGACGATCTACTGGTCAAGGCACCCTCTCAAGAGGCATGCCAACTCAGCTTGACTGTTGCACTGGAGACTCTCCAGACGTTCGGGTGGATCATCAACTTCTCAAAGTCAAATCTGTCACCGACCCAGTCACTAACGTATCTTGGCATGGAGTTTCATACTCTCTCAGCGATAGTGAAGCTTCCGCTGGACAAGCAGCGGTCTCTACAGACTGGGGTGCAGGCTCTCCTTCAAGATCAGTCGCACTCCTTAAGACGCCTCATGCACTTCCTCGGGAAGATGGTGGCGGTAATTGAGGCGGTTCCGTTTGCGCAGTTTCATCTGCGCCCACTTCAATTGGACATTCTCCGCCAATGGGACGGGAAGTCAAAATCCCTGGACAGGAAAGTCTCCCTTTCCCAGACGGCCAAGGACTCTCTGCAGTGGTGGCTTCTTCCCACCTCATTATCACAGGGAAGATCCTTCCTACCACCGTCTTGGGCGGTGGTCACGACAGACGCGAGTCTGTCAGGGTGGGGAGCAGTTTTTCTCCACCACAGGGCTCAGGGTACGTGGACTCAGCAGGAGTCCACCCTTCAGATCAATGTTCTGGAAATCAGAGCAGTGTATCTTGCCCTACTAGCCTTCCAGCAGTGGCTGGAAGGAAGGCAGATCCGAATTCAGTCGGACAACTCCACAGCGGTGGCATACATCAACCACCAAGGGGGGACACGCAGTCGGCAAGCCTTCCAGGAAGTCCGGCGGATTCTGATGTGGGTGGAAGCCACGGCCTCCACCATATCCGCAGTTCACATCCCCGGCGTAGAAAACTGGGAAGCAGACTTCCTCAGTCGCCAGGGCATGGACGCAGGGGAATGGTCCCTTCACCCAGACGCGTTTCAGGAAATCTGTCGCCGATGGGGAAGGCCGGACGTCGACCTCATGGCGTCCCGGCACAACAACAAGGTCCCAACCTTCATGGCACGGTCTCGCGATCAAAGAGCGCTGGCGGCAGACGCCCTAGTGCAAGATTGGTCGCAGTTCCGGCTCCCTTATGTGTTTCCACCTCTGGCACTCTTGCCCAGAGTGCTACGCAAGATCAGATCCGATTGCAGCCGCGTCATACTCGTCGCTCCAGACTGGCCGAGGAGGGCGTGGTATCCGGATCTGTGGCAGCTCACGGTCGGCCAACCGTGGGCACTACCAGACCGACCAGACTTACTGTCCCAAGGGCCGTTTTTCCATCGGAATTCTGCGGCCCTGAACCTGACTGTGTGGCCATTGAGTCCTGGATCCTAGCGTCTTCAGGATTATCCCAAGGGGTCGTTGCCACCATGAGACAGGCTAGGAAGCCCACGTCCGCTAAGATCTACCACAGAACGTGGAGGATATTCTTATCCTGGTGCTCTGCTCAGGGAGTGTCTCCCTGGCCATTTGCATTGTCTACCTTTCTTTCTTTCCTGCAATCTGGGTTAGAAAAAGGTTTGTCGCTCGGCTCCCTTAAAGGTCAGGTCTCGGCGCTATCCGTCTTTTTTCAGAGGCGTTTGGCACGCCTTCCTAAGGTGCGCACGTTCCTACAGGGGGTTTGCCATATCGTACCCCCGTACAAGCGGCCGTTAGATCCATGGGATCTGAACAGGGTACTAGTTGCCCTCCAGAAGCCGCCCTTCGAGCCTCTGAGGGAGGTTTCACTTTCTAGACTATCACAGAAAGTGGTTTTTCTGGTAGCGATCACATCTCTTCGGAGAGTGTCTGAGCTGGCAGCGCTATCATGCAAGGCTCCCTTCCTGGTCTTCCACCAGGACAAGGTAGTGCTGCGCCCCATTCAGGAGTTTCTCCCGAAGGTGGTATCCTCTTTTCATCTTAATCAGGATATCTCTTTGCCTTCGTTTTGTCCTCATGCAGTTCATCGGTATGAGAAGGATTTACATTTGTTAGATCTGGTGAGAGCACTCAGAATCTACATTTCCCGCACGGCGCCCCTGCGCCGTTTGGATGCACTCTTTGTCCTTGTCGCTGGTAAGCGCAAAGGGTCGCAGGCTTCTAAGGCCACCCTGGCTCGATGGATCAAGGAACCAATTCTTGAAGCCTACCGTTCTGCTGGGCTTCCGGTTCCATCAGGGCTGAAGGCCCATTCTACCAGAGCCGTGGGTGCGTCCTGGGCATTGCGACACCAGGCTACGGCTCAACAGGTGTGCCAGGCAGCTACCTGGTCGAGTCTGCACACTTTCACCAAACATTATCAGGTGCATACCTATGCTTCGGCGGACGCCAGCCTAGGTAGAAGAGTCCTGCAGGCGGCAGTTGCCTCCATATAGGGGAGGGCTGTCTTGCAGCTCTAACATGAGGTATTCTTTACCCACCCAGGGACAGCTTTTGGACGTCCCAATCGTCTGGGTCTCCCAATGGAGCGCCGAAGAAGAAGGGAATTTTGTTACTTACCGTAAATTCCTTTTCTTCTAGCTCCTATTGGGAGACCCAGCACCCGCCCTGTTGTCCTTCGGGATTTTTGGTTGTTTTTCGGGTACACATGTTGTTCATGTTGAACGGTTTTCAGTTCTCCGAGGTTACTTCGGAGTGAATTTGTTTAAACCAGTTATTGGCTTTCCTCCTTCTTGCTTTTGCACTAAAACTGGTGAGCCAGTGATCCCACTCGGGGTGTATAGCCAGAAGGGGAGGGGCCTTACACTTTTTAGTGTAATTGCTTTGTGTGGTCTCCGGAGGCAGTGCTATACACCCAATCGTCTGGGTCTCCCAATAGGAGCTAGAAGAAAAGGAATTTACGGTAAGTAACAAAATTCCCTTCTTTTCTCTGTATTACCCCGGCTTGTCCATACAGTACACAGGCAAGCTGGTCATTTCAGTGTATATTGCGTAATACCGCCAAACGTCTGCAGTATTGCTGCAAAGCACATAAAGACCCGCAAAACCCGACAATGGGCCGTCCGGGTAATGTGCAATGGGACCTCCTGATTTTCTGCCAACAGACTGTTGGCATCAAAAGGATCGGGCTGTAGGAAATCAGGTTCCTTTTCCATTTTGTTTGATGGTCAGAAAAGCCGCTGCCATATGGTTCTGGCAGCCGCTTTATCACGGAGAACACAGGAGCACTCAGCCGAGCATGGGAATAATTTGCATGACTGCCGTGTAATTTTCTTGGCCAATTTAAAGCCTTTCTGGCCATTTTCCATGGCGAGGCTGGTGGTAGGAGCACAAGCCAAAGAGCCCAAATGCAGACTTATTGGCAGTAGGTCATATGCTCTCTTCTAATTCTCTTTTTTTTAATGCATTAGAAACCACTTCTCATCTGTTTGTTACTTAGGTGAATATTGGACAAGGCAGTCACCCACAAAATGTGAAAGTCTTCGGCCCTGGCGTGGAGAAGACCGGTTTGAAGGCAAATGAACCAACGCACTTCACAGTGGACTGTACAGAGGCTGGAGAAGGTAATGGATTTTTCTTAAGATCTGCTTCTCAAGATATGGTGTCGCCGGTGACAGTCATGTGGTTTCTGGCAATAGAAGGTCACAGCGTTTGTCTGCGCAAAATGCTCCCTGACTTTCTATTGTTCCTGCTGTCAGTATTCATTGGTATAGGTAGCTTTCCTGCTGGATTTTCATCTTGTCCCCTTTTAGACCCAGCAGGGGCTCGCTTTCCACCCAGCTGCTGATCATCAGTATTTTCTTGGTGCTTAAATACTCCCTTCTTCCCTGGACTGATGTTGGTAATATTATTCAGTTCATTCAAGCTCTGGTTGCAAGCAGGTGGCTTGTACTCCTCTGTCGCAAGCAGGTGGCTTGTACTCCTCTGTCGCATCGTTATTGAACTCCTTGAGTCATCTCTAGAGAAGTAGTTAATGCACTTTCCCAGTGTGTGTCCTCCTTGTGTCTTCCTTTAGCATTTAGTGAGGTTGATGAAGAGCTCATCCCATCCGTTCCCTATTTAGGATCCAGCATTAGGGATACGTAGGGTCAGGTATCCTGCTCGGTACATAGGTGCAGAACCCATCGAGAGGGGTGAGGGACCCCAGGGACCAGCAGTAGGGATACCTAGGGTCAGGTATCAGGTTCTGCACCTATCCGCCGAGCCGATCTAGGGTGGAGAAGGACCCCAGGGACCAGCAGTAGTAGGTTTGGTCAGGGGTCACCATCTCCCCCTTCTACCTTTTGCCGCTCGCTTGGTACTTCCTCGTACCAAACGTGACATATGGTTTTCACATCTGACCAAGTTATTTATGTAAAGATTATACAATTTTTTTTTTTTTTATGCCCTATTTTCGCAATAAGTATGATGTCTAATCGGCTACCGGTCAACTGGTGCAAACTACAACTCCGCACGTGCTGTGATGGCTTTTGGCATTAATGCTCAGTGCTGTGGTTTTGCAACGTCTGGAGATCTACATCTTGGACGCTTCTACAATAGAGCATTAGTATCACTTTTCCATGTGTGTATTCATTCACCTTGAAAACTCTTTGGGACGGCTTTTCAAAATTGCAATGAAAAGTGAAGGTCTCAAAGAGGTCAGTGAAGGTTTCAATATACGAAAAATGCAAAAATGTAAGTCTAGGTAGAAAGTTGCCAAAAAAACAGCCTTTTTTTTTTTTTTTTTTGTTTCATGCAGTAGGATATATGTATGTGTGTGTATGTATGTGTATGTGTATGTATGTGTATGTATGTGTGTATGTATGTGTGTGTATATATGTATGTGTGTATATATGTATGTGTGTATATATGTATGTGTGTATATATGTATGTGTGTATATATGCATGTGTGTGTATATATGCATGTGTGTGTATATATGCATGTGTGTGTATATATGCATGTGTGTGTATATGTATGTATGTGTATGTGTATGTATGTGTATGTGTGTGTATGTGTATGTGTATGTGTGTGTATGTGTATGTATGTGTATATGTGTATGTATGTGTATATGTGTATGTGTGTATGTATGTGTGTATGAGTATGTATGTGTGTGTGTGTGTATGTATGTGTGTGTGTATGTGTGTGTGTATATTAATATAATTTTTTTATATTTTACCTCCATAAAGCAAAACTTTAACACACATTAATAACATTGATTTCCATTTTGTAACATAGAAATGTAATAAACATGAAAAGTACAGTTTTTAGTTTCTGAATTTGCCCCCCACACTGTTTTCCCAGGTGACGTAAGTGTTGGAATTAAGTGTGACGCCCGTGTGATAAGCGAAGAAGAAGAGGACATTGATTTTGATATCATCCCTAATGCAAACGACACCTTTACAGTTAAATACATGCCCCCCGGCGCCGGTCGTTACACCATAAAAGTCCTGTTTGCCGGAGAGGTGAGTGATTCATGGGGCTGTGGAATATCGAGAGGTTCTTCCACACGTTTATGCCATTTAGAGCTGAGAATATACTTAAGGTTCCTCAAAAGCCAAGAACAATATTGTTGTGTGTTTTGAACGTTTCTTAGAAAGAAATGCAAAATTTATCTTGGCACATTACAAAATTTGAAGGCTGGTTTTGAATTTTAGCGTTCAATACGACAGTTGCTGCGGGGGTGGGCGCTTTTTTGGAGACTTTACGACATATCATTCCTGGAGTCGGCTCATTTCTTTTTTTTTTTTTTTTTTTTTTTTTTTTTTTACAGCGCTAGGACAATAAAAACTGTTACTAATATTAAGTAAAAATACAAAAATTTATAAGCGAGGCAACAATTCTACAATTCTAGTTGCATTGGCAGCCTGCCTCCTGGGATTTGTGCTGTCCTGAATTAAAGGATTTTTTTTTTTTTTTTTAAGGGTTGGAAAAAGGTAAAAAGCTTGTATTATACCAAAATAGGATATTTGGTCCATCATTCATTTTTGGTCTTGAAGCCTAGGCCAATTTGATTGAGTGGTGACAATGGCCTGCAGTGAACGACATGGTCCAACAAAGTTGCGCTTTTTTTGGTAAAGAACCTTTTTTTTCCCTTCAAATCCTAAGATAACCATTTTGATGTACAAAGAGTTCTTTGACATTGGTCCATACCAATGGGGTGAGTTGGAGGGGACCTCCTGGGTCATCGTTTCCAACCCCCTACCAGGACGTCAGAGGGGGTTCTCACGGCTCACATTCAGCAGCCAGATAATACTGACGTTGCTGATTGACCAGGTCCGGTAAATGGGTTCACACCAACACTAACCAATGCAAAGAAGGACAAAGGAAGTGTGGTTCAGACTTTGCAGATCACAGACCATGCTTTACTCCTACAGCTTCGATTTTGGAGGTGAAGATGCGAGCCCTTAGAACCACCTCCTACCTGATGGCATCTACGGCTTTTTTATTGATTAACCGATCAACACGCATAACGCTACATTGATGATGTCGCGCCAGGCTGGTCGGTTAATAAAATAAGCAAAAGAAGATCTGTGGATCATAGAATGGTGGAGTTGGAAGAGACTTCCTGGGTCATCGTTTCCAACCCACTACCAGGACGTCTGAGAGGGTTCTCACGGCTCACATTCAACAGCCAGATAATACTGATGTTGCCGATTGACCAGGTCCGGTAAATGGGTTCACACCAACACTAACCTCAACCTCTACTATCTCAAGTCTTGAGTCGTGTTCAGGACAAAAGAGGACTACTACTATCTTAAGCCATTAAGATGAATATTGCCCGGTTTCCCCAAAATACAATAGATGGTTACAGATGAGAATAACTAAAGAACATTTATTGTTTCATTATTGTAACATTTTTTGTTTCTAAGGTAATATCTTCCACTGTTGCGTATTTTGCTCTTCAGTGGAGACGACAATGATATGAATGTTATGGCTTTTTTTTCCCATAGGAAATCCCTTCTAGTCCATTCAGAATTAAGGTTGACCCCTCACATGATGCCAGCAAAGTAAAGGCTGAAGGTCCTGGGCTTAATAAATCTGGTATGTATATAGGATTTAATTGGTCAGACGTTGACACAACCAGTCCCCCTTTTGGGTCTAGTATTGCATGTGTTAATATCGGATTATGTTTAGCAATCTATCTCCTCTTCAAACTTCTTTATTTCCTAAGGTGTTGAAAATGGGAAGCCCACACACTTCACCGTCTTTACCAAGGGGGCAGGAAAAGCTCCTGTCGATGTAAAGTTCAATGGTCCCACCTCAGAAGATGCCGTGAAGGATTTTGAAATTATCGATAACTATGATTACTCCCACACCGTCCGATACACTCCAGTCCAGCAGGTACTCACCATGCGCAATGTCCTGTGAATGTATGGAGCACCTAGCTTTCTAAAAGTTAAGTTTTCTAATTTGTCTGGTTTAGTTTTTTGGAAACGATGAGGAAGATTTATTATTACTGACTTTAAACGTAGACTAAAATTGGGTCAAGAATTGAGAAGCTGCTACACAGCATCATATTTTGCGAGACATGTCGGACACTTTTCTCTTTTTTTAGGACACCTCTTGGTCGGCTAACTTTAGACCAATATTTTGCACCAGAATTTGCAACATCTTTGTGAATGTTTTGCCACTTTTTAATCCATGAGTCCTTTTCTAGCGTCTACTCGTAAATCTGGTGCAAGACATGAACATTGATTAGGAATTCTAGTGTCTTTAATTGCAGTCACTACCGATCTGCCTGTTGTACCCGACACCATTCTTCGCCGGCACTGAATGATCACAGACTGCTCCTGCCGTCGAATCGACAGTATCTGCTGACTTCATGTCACCAGAGAGGCGTCTTCTTTTCCGCTCTGCTTTGTTGACTTGGTGGGGTTGCCGACGTCCTGCTGATTGACAACCGGTTCCCCCATTTAGGAGTGACAGCTGAAGTCATGCCAATTGACAGCCGATTCCCCCATTTAGGAGTGACAGCTGAAGTCATGCCAATTGACAACCGGTTCCCCCATTTAGGAGTGACAGCTGAAGTCATGCCAATTGACAGCCGATTCCCCCATTTAGGAGTGACAGCTGATGTCATACTTATAACTGGTTCCCCCATTTAGGAGTGACAGCCGACGTCCTACTTATAACCGGTTCCCCCATTTAGGAGTGACAGCCGACGTCCTGCTGATTGATAGCCGGTTCCCCCATTTAGGAGTGACAACCAACATCACTTTGACAGCCATCTCCCTCACTTTGGCAATAAGGAGCCGGATATTAATCAGCATGGTGTCAGCAGTCACACCTAGCAACTTGGCGGAAACGTAGATGCCACTCTTTTGACAAAGCAGCTGAATCACCGACAGGAGCGGTCTGTGCCGATGAAAAACTGCGCCGGGCACAACGGACAATATAGGTAGCAACCTGGTAGTTGGCACCTGTTTACACAATCAATGTGCACATACAGCACCATGTTGTTTGCACGGGGGGATGTGCTGCTGATAATGATGATACATTTTGCGCTGGCATAAACGGTGACAGTTGGCACGACCAACCCTTCTACTGTTGAGTGTAGCAGCTGGATAACCTGCTTTTCTAGCCCCGGGCAATTCGATGTTCTCATGTCCGGACTCGATTTCCCAACTACCGCTGCTGCAGAGGGCAATGCAGTGTTATATACTGTAGAGTCTCAAGCAAGGACCAAATCCCAATACGACCAGAATTTAGGCCATGAAGACTACTCATTACAGCTCATTCACGTATCACACACCTTATTTTGTGCATGAGAGCCGTGTGTGGTTTCACGGGTAACACTTGTGCCTATAAGGCCTCATTCAGATCTGATTTTTCCACATGCAAGAAGAACTGACCATTTTTATTTGTTGGCTCGGTGTGGATGTAGGGTCATCCGTTTTTCTCGTATGGAAAAAAGTTTTTCCCCCTTCTCCATTTAGACAGTCTGTGAAACTCTGGCCTCACTCGGACGTCATGTGAGTGCGCTCCAATTTTTTTCACGGACCCAAAGACTTGTATTGTCAGTTTTGACCACTGACACATGAGTGGCCTCAAAGACGATCATACGTACGAGCGCTATTCAGGAGAACCTCAGTGCTCCTACGCAAAAATCAAATGAGGCCTAATAGTGATGGGCCGTTCACATGACTCCCTTTTTGTGGACCAAGACTTATTGTCAGGTAGGTACAGGGAAGTACCAAGAGAGCGGTGAAAGATAAGGGAAGGGGGACCCCTGCGTCTAGGGAAAGGAGAGATGGTGACCCCTGATCAAACCTACTGCTGGTTCCTGGGGTCCCTCACCACCCTAGATAGGTTCCGCACTTATGCACTGAACTGGATACCTGACCCTAGGTATCCCTAGTGCTGGGCCCTAAATAGGGAATGGTTGGGATGAGCTCAGCAGGTAAAGGTAAGGGAAGATGACCCCTGTATCTAGGGAAAGGGGAGATGGTGACCCCTGACCAAACCTACCGCTGGTCCTTGGAGTGCTTCACCACCCTTGATGGGTTCCGCACCTATACGCTGAGCTGGATACCAGACCCTAGGTATCCCTATTGCTGGTCCCTAAAAAGGCAATGGGTGGGATGAGCTTTTCATCAACCCCACTAAACACTAAAGGAGAACACATGGGGGAAAATGCATGAACTACTTTTCCACAGGTGGCATGGACAGGAGTTCAGCAACAATGCTACAATTGAGGGCAAGCAACCAGCTTGCAACCAGAGCGAGAATGAACGGAGTAATATCACCAGCACCAGTCCAGGGAAGAACTGAGTATTTAAGCAGAAGGGGAATACTGATAATAAGCAGCTGGAGGGAAGTTGAGCTCCGCTGAGTCCTAAAGGGGAAAAGATGAAAACCCAGCAGGAAAGCTACTAGCCGCAGGAACAATAGAAAGTCTGGGAGCATTCTGCACAGCCAAACGCTGTGACCTTCTATGGTCAGAGACCACATGACTCAGTCACACGTGACACTTATCTGATACCAGATTTATCTGTGTGGAATCAAAATTGACAATACAAATCTATGGGTCTGATTATAAAATTAGTGCAGTCTTTTTTCTTTTCTTTTTTTTTTATGGACTTCTATAGAAAATAGAGAAATATTTTTGTTTATTTTTTGAGGAAAACTGATAAAACTTGTATCAAACTTTCGCGATTAAAAACTGACAAAGTGATCAAACTCAGATGAAACGGATTATCTCATACGGGGACATCAAACGTTTTTTGCCTTTTTAGAGACTGATTTTTGTCCCTCTACTCCAGATAGCTCATAGTCGCACTGTGTAACGTTTGTGGAACCGTTCGGATTTCCTCACTTGCGCTTGGAATGTTTTGAAATATTTTTATTTTAGGTTAAATATTTGTTTTGATTTTCAAATGTCTTTTTTTTTTTTTTTTTTTTTCTCTTTTTTTTAGAGAAATATTTTTTTTGAAACTAATGCTATACATTTCCTTATCTATGGCTGTATTTTCCATCTTCTACAAACTAGAGCAGTAACGCTTGTAATGTGATTTATCTTAATGAGGAACCCATGGGGCAGTATAGTAAGAGTCACTGACCGCGCAAAGATGACCTTGTGTGTCGCACGCGGTCCATCATCTCGGGAAACAAGATGAAGGGACTTTCTCCTCCAAATATATCAGATTAACGCAATCCTAACACAAATACATAAAAATTCCAACTACTTCCATTCTCCCAGGTCAATGTATGAAATCTTGAATCTTAGGCGGCTTTCACTCTACATTTTTTTTAACATGCGTCATGAACGTTTTTTTGCTGTAAAAGTGGATCCTGTTTTTACAAAGAAAAGCGCATGTGTTATTTTGCAGGATCCTGCCACTTGAAGTTTATGGGCGGGCATTGAAGTCATGTGATTAAGAGTGATGGGAACTGAACGTGATAGACTGGGAGCCGGCATCTGGAAGCTGCGGACGCTGGTAACCAAGGTAAACATCGGGTAACTAAGCGAAGTGCTTTGCTTGGATACCCGATATTTACCTTGGTTACGAGCGTCCGTAGCTGCTAGGAGCCGGGCTGCCTGCTCCCTGCGCACGTAACCAAGGTAAGCATCGGGTAACTAAGTGAAGCGGTTTGCTTGGTTACCCGATATTTACCTTGGTTACGAGCGCCTGCAGCTCTCAGGCGGGGGAGAGGGCGAGACCGGGAGGGGCGAGACCGGGAGGGGCGAGACCGGGAGGGGCGAGGGAGGGCGAGTGAGAGACTGATCACGCCAGGCTGGTTTCTGGGCATGCTCAGTAGAGCAAGCAGGGTCCTGTATCAGCATGCCAGCGTTCACATGCGTTTGCGTGCAGTATAGTCAGGATCCAGTGAAAAACAATATTTGGACGCAGCCAAAAACGCTACAAGTAGCGTTTTTGGAAAGAAGTTAAAAAACTGCAAGTCGCTGGATCCTCACTATAACGCACGCAATCGCAGGTGAACGCATGTTGACGCGAGTCCATTGCAAATGCATTGAAATGAAAACGCATTTGCACTGGATCCGTTTTTGCGTTAAAAAAAGTTCATGACACGTTAAAAAAACGTAGTGTGAAAGCCGCTGTAGAAGCTTCTCGATCGTTGACCCTCGTGAAGGCTCTTGGCGTTTTTGATACTTTTCTTGCATCTCTTCTGGCTAGAGTCCAGTAGATCGGTGTTGGTCATACATGGAGGAAGTGAAGGTTCGATTGGGTTGATTTTCAGATTTAAAATTGAAATTTGGTACATTCTTTGCACCAATAAACCATGAGCCCATTTGAATGAATGAGGGCAAAACAAACGTCAACCTTTTTAGACTGCAAAAAGTCTGTAAGATAATGGATTCAGGCCCTAAAGAGGACCGGTCACTAGATTTCACAATACAAGCTGCACACTTTATTAAAAACTATCTATATAACTTCATAAATTGATACAATAATCACTATACAATCTTTTTATGATGTTGAAACTCAGTCTCCACCCATCCAGCCTTACTGACTCCTAAGGCTATGTTGGTATGCTGAGTATTTGGTTACAGAAATTCCTGCACTAAATCTGCATCTCCTTGCAGAAAACAAATGCACGGTTTTGCTGTGTTTTTACTTGTTTTTGATGCGCTTTTTATGCGTTTGGGTTTGTGAGCAAAATGCACTCCTTCTATACCTCTTGAACTCCAAATTAATAAGATTTGCTTTATGAGCGCTCTGGAAATCAATACAGCACACACGCTTTGTGATGCACTGAAAGTTTCTGCTTTATTACATCATGTGACTAGTTTATATAGTACCCCAAACAAAGAATTAACTTCTCCAAACTATATACCAATAAGAGCAGTAGGGTGTTAACGGAAATGTGACACTTATCCACCCATGAGTGTGAGCTGAGCCCCTATAACATCATTCAGTTATAAGACAAGATGGTTTCTTTAAGAGCAAAATGGATTGTATTCTCTCACAGGGTGGAAAAATACTTAAAAAAAATAAATGCTGAAAGAATTGACATGCTGCAGTGTATTTTCTGCTGCAAATCTGAAAGGGGGTAAAAAAAAAAACATGCAACGTGCACAAAACTACAGAATTGTCATGGACTTTGCTATAAGAATTTGCATGCAGTTTTGTGATTAAAACTCGAAAGTGCATAAAAAAAATCCGCTAAAAATGCACAGCTATTGACTGGAAGGGCTCAAAAACACAGAAAGAATTGACATGCTGCATCTTTGTGGTCACCAGAAAGACGCAGCCAAACAAAGCTGCAACGTGTGGACAAAAAACCCTGAAATCTCATAGACTAAAACTGCACTCAAAAAAATGCAGCAAAAAATGTAGCGTGCACACAAGGCCTTAGGGGTACTTTGCACGCTGCAACATCGCTAGCCAATGCTAGCGATGCCGAGCGCGATAGTCCCCGCCCCCGTCACACATGCGATATCTTGTGATAGCTGCCGTAGTGAACATTATCGCTACGGCAGCTTCACACGCACTAACCTGCCCTGTGACGTCGCTCTGGCCGGCGACCCGCCTCCTTCCTAAGGGGGCGTGTCATGCGGCGTCACACGGCAGGCGGCCAATAGAAGCGGAGGGGCGGAGATGAGCGGGACGTAAACATCCCACCTCCTTCCTTCCGCACAGCCGGTGGAGGCAGGTAAGGAGATGTTCCTCGCTCCTGCGGCGTCACACACAGCGATGTGTGTTGCTGCAATTACGAGGAATAACATCATACCTGTCGCTGCAGCGAAATTATGGAAATGACCGACACTACACAGATCACCGATTTTCGCAAATCATTTATCTGTGCTTCTAGGCTTTACACGTTGCGACGTTACTGGCGCCGGATGTGCGTGACTTTCGATTTGACCCAGACGACATTGCAGTAGCGATGTCGCAACCTGCAAAGTACCCCTTAGTGTCTGTTTTTCTTGGCTGCTGCTGAATTTCTGCCCACCTACCTTTTGATTGTAAATTCCTCAGTGTACCTCCTCCCTGCTGAGACCTCATTCTGCTCAGTACAATCTGCAGCTGTTGGGTTGGATGGACGGAGACTGAATACAATCAGCTCTCACTTTTTCTGGACTCCTAATTGAATACCATTAATAAGAAGCCATTCTAACATGGATGTTTAAAGTAAGTACATCAGCTTCATTAGGTCTAAGAGATCTATAAAGTGCATACTTTATTAAAGATTTCCAATATAAAGTATGTAGTTTTTGTTTGAGGAAATCTCCTTACAGATCTGCTTTATCCCCCACCCCTCCATGCTTGTGCGAATGTTGTGGTTTTTTTAATAAGGCGTGACAATGGAAGCAATCTATTATTACAGTTCGGCGTTCCTCTTAATTATTGCTCATTTACAGAGGTGTCTGCTGCTTTTTGTTCTTTTTTCTTTTCTTTTATGCAGAACACATTTTAGCTGGAGAGCGATGACTGGAAAATGTATCTGGCAAGTTACAATTGAGCTGTTTGAGCTGTGTATATATTCCAGCTCCTTGGCAGCCGCGAGGACATTCATAGAACATGTAGCACGTGCGCCAAAGCGTAGAAAACAAGCTCTGTGCGCGGTGCCGCTGCCAACAATCTGTAAGAGGACGCTCAGAAATCCAGCTCGTGGGCCGCCGCTGTCTGCGAGCCCGGCCGATGGGATTCTGAAAATAAACCTTACGGCCGGTCTTAAAATGTTTGTTTGTTCAAACCAGAAACAAGATTCCCTTCTTAAGATTCAACTACAAATCCTCGCGGCAATAACTGGTTTTAATACGTTTTTAGTCTTCCTGGTAAAAGTAGCTGAAAAATAGAATTTACACTGAAGTCTAAGTTAACAAATTATTTACAATATATTATTGAGGGCTATTAAATAAAAAAAATCTGCAAATATTTCTAGTAGCATACAATATGACTCTTTTTCGATTTATTTTTATATTATTATTATTATTATTATTATTATATATATATATATATATATATATATATATATATATATATATATATATATATATATATATATATATATATATATATATATATATATATATATATATATATATATATTTTTTTTTTTTATTTTTACCCATTAATTGGTTTCGTTATATCTCCCGTCTATTACTCCTTAATAATAATGACCAATGTTGGTTATTCATGCTCCCCCCAACTTTACTTTTCTGGATAGATTATTCAAAAATGAGGCAATATTTTTTTAGGGAGAAATTGGAAAAGCATAATAAATCATTATTATTATAAGTGATCAGAGTCCGAGCCCATAATTCTGATATGAAGGTATCAGTTGTGCTCAGTGTACACTGTATAATGAGGATTACAGTCAAAATAATTTGTATAAAGTTCTTCAGTTTAAAAAATTAAAAAAAAACACCGACGCCTTAAAAATTGTTTATGTACAGGGGGACAAAGTGCCTTATTTGTACAGACTCTCCTGGAATTTCTGGATGGTTGGTAACCCAGCCCCCTCATGATTTAGGCATAGTAAGGGTAATATGACAGGTGACACAGTCATGTTGTTTCTGGCCATGGAAGGTCACAGCGTTTTGCCGTGCAGAATGGTCCCTGACCTTCTATTGTCCCTGCTGTTAGTATTCATTGATATAGGAGCTTTCCTGCTGGATTCACCTCTTCCACTTTAGGACCCTGCAGGAGCTCGCCTTCCACCCAGCTGCTGATCATCAGCATTCTCTTGGTGCTGAAATACTCCTTCCTTCCTTAGACTGGTGCTGGTGACATTATTCAGTTCATTCTAGTTCTGGTTGCAAGCAGGTGGCTTGTCCTGATTTGTGGTATTGTTTCTGAACTCCTGCCTGTGTCATATGTGGATAAGTAGTTCATATTTTTTCCCCGTTGTGTCTTCTTTTAGCATTTAGTGGGGTTGACTAAGAGCTCTTCCCACCAGTTCCCTATTTAGGGTCCAGCACTAGGGACACCTAGGGTCAGGTATGAGGTTCTGCACTTATGAGCCGAGCCGATCTAGGGTGGTGAGGGACCCCATGCACCAGCAGTAGGTTTGGTCAGGGGTCACCATCTTCCTTTTCCCTAGACGTAGGTGTACCTTTTGCTGCTCACTTGTTACTTCTACGTACCTAGTGTGACAGGTATTAAAGGGAACCTGTCACCAGAATTTTCGCTATGAAACTAAAAGAATCCCCCTCTGCAGCTCCTGGGCTGCTTCTAGAAAGGTTCCTGTTGCTACCGGCCCCCCTTTCAGACCTAAATAACAACTTTATAAAATATTACCTTTTGCTATGGTAATGAGGTTTGCTGGCCCCGGGGGCGGGCTGTATTTCGTCAGTTATTCCCCCTCCTGCCACTGTTCACCGTCCCCCAGTGTTAATTTACATAGATGAGGCCGCCGCTCTCATCTTCCGCAGTGCTCCTGGAGTCTCGCGCATGCGCAGTGGCACTATCACGGGACTGAGCACAGTTTTCAAAACGCTAGCGCCGGTGATGTTATTGCACGAGATTATGGGCGGCGCTGTGAATGTCATCACCAGCGTCATCCAAGTACCCGCCCATAATCTCGCGCCTACGCAATAACATCACCGGTGCTCGAGTTTTGAAAACAGTGCTCAGTGCCGCTATAGTGCCACTGCGCATGCGTGAGACTTCAGGAGCACTGCGGAAGATGAGGGTGGCGGCTTCATCTATGTAAATGAAAACTGGGGGACGGCGAACAGCGGCAGGAGGGGGGATAATTGACGAAATACAGCCCGCCCACGGGGCCAGCAAACCTCATTACCATAGCAAAAGGTAATATTTTATAAAGTTGTTATTTAGGTCTGAAAGGGGGGCCAGTAGCAACAGGAACCTTTCTAGAAGCAGCCCAGGAGCTGCAGAGGGGGATTCTTTTAGTTTCATAGCGAAAATTCTGCTGACAGGTTCCCTTTAAAGTTAATCTGCAGTTTTAAGTGATCACAAAACAAATTTTAGTGCTTTTTTTGGAGACTTTTGAAGTCGTTTTTGGAGCAATGAATTGACACTCTTTGGAAAAGGTAGAGGTTTCGGGTAGGTTTCGTCTATTTTTATTGCAAGAGATCGCACAATTTCAAGTCTCTGAAGTAAAGGAAAACAGATCTGTAGGGTTTGCCGAAACCTGGATGCCCAGGTATTTAATCATTTTGGGTTACTATTAAAAAGGGGCGGCGGATTAATGGCTATGACGGGAAGGGAGATGTTAAGTGTCTCATATAGTTTAATGTCTGAAACTACGGCAAAGTCTTCAAACTCTTTTTAAGACTGGAAAAGAAATGTTCGGATTGGTCAGATATAGAAGTAAAAAATTTGCGTAAAGACCAAATATCCAGAAAATTGCTAAGTGTATTTGTTAGGTGATCCATCACTATAACATATAGTAGGGGAGGCAGGGGACACCTCTGTCTTTTCCCGTTGGTAATTTTTAAACGGTGGGGAGTGCGTTAATGCGTATACGAGCTGTGGGGTTATAATGGGGAACATTCTACCCATCATGCAGTCTTTAAATGGGTTTTCCATTACTTTTTCACCCCTTTGCCATATATCATAGCTCTTTTTGTAATATGCTTGTATTGGATGTGAAGCTTCTATGAGCGCATCTCAACAGGGATCACCTAGTACTGGATTGTTGTTCATATTCTTCTTCCTCCTCTGATACTTCCTTTTCCGGAACAGAAATCTGACCAAATGAAAGGAAGTCCTCACTGGGCTCCTGATGGTGTGAATGTGTAGACATTTTTGGCATGAATCACAATTAGTCTGCCTCACAAGCTGAGCTGACAGTTTCATTCAGCAGGGGACAACACCTTTGCTTTTGAAATGCAGATCGCAGCACCTCACTAGCAAAGGATTTAGGTAATCCAATCACTGATGTGGACAGCCGAAAAGCCCTGAAATTTGCATAAAAAAAACACAGTAGCAGATCTGTAATGGCCATTACCTACCCTGGGCTGCTCTGACACTTGATATCTCCCAATATCTTCAGCAGTGCAAGTTGGAGAATAGAGGGGGCCAGCTAAGTGCTGGATCATAGGCTACTGCAATGCATTATAGAACTTGTAGTAACAGAGCACAGTAAGCTTGGGCAGAAGTCTGTTTCGGGGATCAGAACATCAATCTCAAAATCACTGGGGATCCCATCATTCTGAAGGTCAATCCCTTTTTCATGTCTCTTCAAAATGTTTCTCTTGATAAATGGTGGTGCGAACGGACTATTAGACTTATCGACTGTTCAACTCTTCTAGTTTCCACCTTCCCTAGTTATTTCAAGTCAGGCTGCTTCAGGAATTTTCTGGACTTTAATATTGATGACTTTTATAATATCAGATCAGTAAATATCGGTCTCCCTCACTGATTGAGCGGCCATTGTGTGGAGACCATGAATGGTCCTGTGAGATGTTTTCCATTCGCTCATATCACTTGCAGCAATCATTTTTTGCTACAAAATTTTATTATTAAAACACAAAATAACCTAAATTATATATTAACAAATTATTTTCTAGGGCAAGATGAAAGTAGATGTAAATTATGGAGGAGACCCCATTCCAAAAAGCCCATTCACCGTTGGGGTTGCTGCTCCATTGGACCTGAGCAAGATAAAGATCAATGGACTTGATAGTAGTAAGAAGAGCTTACATTATTTATTATTATTTATTATTTGCACTTGGTTCAAGTATTAAAATTATTTGCAGATCCGATTAATACTGCCTTGTTTTTCTTCCTATAGGAATTGAAGTGGACAAGGACCAGGAGTTCACGGTGGACACAAAAGGTGCTGGTGGCCAAGGTAAAGTAGATGTAAAAATCACTAGTCCCAGCAGAAAATCCGTTCCTTGTGTGGTGGAGCCGGTTACCAGCAAAGAATGCAACTCCGTAAAGTATATCCCCAAGGAGGAAGGTGTGTACAATGTGGAGGTGAACTATGATGGAAACCCAGTGCCTGGAAGTCCATACAACGTGGAAGCTACCTTGCCTCCCGATCCCACAAAGGTACCGTGTAGTTTTTTTACTCGTCTCTAGTAACTTTTTCCATGTATGTTCCATGTTAGTAGAAAAAAAATATATTTTTTAACCCTAGGTTAAAGCTTTTGGACCAGGCTTGAAAGGAGGACTTGTTGGGAAGCCGGCCGAGTTTACGATTGACACTAAAGGAGCGGGAACTGGAGGTCTGGGCTTAACTGTTGAAGGACCTTGTGAAGCCAAAATTGAATGTTCTGATAACGGTGATGGCACCTGCTCCGTTTCCTATCTGCCGACCACACCAGGAGAGTACTTTGTGAACATTCTCTTTGAGGAGACTCATATTCCAGGGTCTCCGTTTCAAGCCGACATTGAAATGCCCTTCGATCCAACTAAAGTTATCGCCACTGGTCCTGGCTTGGACCATGGTAAAGTAGGGGAGGCGGGCTTGATTCACGTGGACTGTTCACAAGCAGGCCCTGGAGTACTCACCATGGAAGCGGTGTCTGATTCTGGCTCCAAAGCCGAGGTCTACATCCAGGATAACAGCGACGAAACCCATGCGATCACCTATGTTCCAATGTTTGCCGGCATGTACACATTGTCTATGAAGTACGGAGGTGAACAAGTGCCAAAGTTTCCAGCTAGGTTGAAAGTTGACCCTTCAGTGGATACCAGTAAAATCAAAGTGTTTGGACCTGGAGTGGAAGGTGACGGTAAGGCAATGTTATTTATATTGTGGTGCAACATTTTGGGATGGGTGTTTACACAAATTTGGAAATTTTAAGTCCTATTCTTCTGTATGTCATTATATAGGTGTATTTAGGGAAGCTACAACCAACTTTACTGTGGACGCCCGATCTCTTAATCGAGCCGGTGGAAATCACATCAAAACCAAGGTCTCAAACCCATCGGGAGCTTCCACAGATTGCCTGGTCAAAGATAACGGCGATGGCACGTATGATGTGGAGTACACTCCTTTTGAAAAAGGTAAAATCTGGGATAAGCACCAAACATTATACTCCTCTATCAGGCAGTAAAATATGACTGTGGTCAACCATGAGCAGAATAATGCTGTAGGTGCAGTAGCTGTAATGGGCACTGCAGTTAAACAGTATAAATGTTGCGCTGTTAAAAAAAAAAAAAAAAAAAAATCACCTAGAATTAACATATGTAGGGCACGATATGGTCACTGCGTCATAGCTATAAGGGTGCAATGTCTAAAAAAGGGAGGAAAAAAAGAGAAATGTAGGAGAAAAAAATATCAAACATTTCAGCTAAATTTTCCAAATTTATGTATTTCTGGTGGGCCATAGTTGGCCATAGTCGGGCAAAGCCAAACCCATAAGTGTTTGTAGAGATGCAGTGTCATCATTGGTAATAAAACTAAATAATTTCAATAAATCAATACACACCTTTCTTTTATTTAGATATTAGCATAAGTTCATGGTGAGACAGTAGCATGGGAGGAAGCCACTGGGGTGGTTGCAACATCTTTAGGGGCGCAGAATAAAAAAGAGGAGGCACAGGACACATGATGACATCCCTGCATTGCGCCACCTCCACCGGACCCGTTCTGTCTGTCACAATGTGACTGTAGGATAGCGAAGGACAGGAGGCTCCTATGCTGCCTCTTATGCTAGTGGAACCTAGGCTATTCCTATCCTCTGGATTACCCCTGATGGTGGACATGCCGGAGTCCCGTGGCTTACTAGTCTCCTGACGAAAACTAAACTGTCCCCCCACCCATCCCAGGGAAGGAATGGTCAGGAGTGTGATGGCATCACAGATAAAGACAGACTGGGAAAAAACAAAACTCAGACATGCTGCAAACACACAGCAACAAACAGTAAGAGAGTAAAGAAAAAAGCAAGGGAAGAAAGGCAGAAACAAAAGGACAATAAGGGTTAACACCCCAACTGCTCACAGCATCAAATAGTATGAGACTAAAGAGAAAAGCATGAGAAGTAAGGCAGAAACAAAAGGACAATAAGGGTTAACGCCCCAACTGCTCACAGCAACAAATAGTATGAGACTAAAGAGAAAAGCAAGAGAAGTAAGGCAGAAACAAAAGGACAACCAGGGTTAACGCCTCAACTGCTCACAGCAACAAACAGTATGAGACTAAAGAGAAAGCAGGAGAGAAGTAAGGCAGAAACAACAACGATTAACACCCCAACCGCTCACCGCAACAAAGAACTACAACCACCAAAAAGTCAGGATCACAACACCTCACCAGACCAGTATAGAGAAGCTATAGCTGGCATTAAAGGAAGTATTCAGCCAACATATATAGGAGGAGAGTGAATGTGACTGGCATGTGATCAAAGGAGACTAACAAGCAGCCCAGCAGAGATTAACACATGTAGTTCATAGGCAAGTTAGCAAGTTTGTGGGTTGACGCCCTTGGTCTGCCTGTGCTGGTCACAGACATTAGAGAAGTTAGCAGACAGTGCGCCAGAATCTGGAGTCTCCACAGATCCTGAAGCCGCCATGACAGTTGGCGATGTTTGTAAAAACCTCCTTGTGACAATCTGTAGGCGAGAAGAAGCCTCTGACATTTGTACTAAGTGTGTATGAACTGGGGTTTTTTTTGGGGGGGAGGGGGTATAAAAATAGCATTATTATTTTGGAAGGGGGCACCTGGGATATCATTACTTTTTAACGTGGCATTAATACTTACCAAAAGGGCATTGCTTATTTTAAGGGATCGTTTGAGACATTATTGCGGCTGATAACCTGCTCTACGCTACTATTAGGTGTGGCCTTTTTGCACCCGGGCCCAGGAGTTCTATCTATTTTATTCTTTTCCTTTTATGTGAATACGTCTGATATTGTTTGCGGGGGGGCGGGGGCCATGTCTATTTTGTGAGATGCATTTTGGGGAGAAACTAGAAAGCATAAATACATAGGTAATCCACATACATGCTGTGCTTTAATCTGGCATCTGATAGTCCAGCAATAGCTTCTGGCCGAAAAGCGCAAAATAATCTAGAATGTCACAAGATCAAAGCAGCGACCTGAGCAGCGATCAATCATGGAAAAACATGATTAGCGTCCGATATCGCATTGTTATTTTTCTCTGGGCCGTCCTCGTATCTGTGCACAGTTTTGATCCGGGACATAGATGGATTTGCAGTTACACAGCTTCTAGCATCGGCGACAACGAACATCATGGAGATAAGATGTCATGTATATACTCGCCGTATCGGATTACTCACCGGCTGCTCCAGGGCAATAGAAACAGAATAAAAAAGCAGTTTCTGTTTGTTTTACTGGTGCTGCCGTAATCACAAACCACAATGTGTCTTACTCCCATTTCTCTTTTGTGGTTGGTGAAGTAATAAGTCTACGAAATAGGAAACCAAAACAGGAAAATGATTAGGAAGTGGAGCCACACACCGGAGGCCAATCCATTTATTACCGTCTGGCATAAAGGACACCTTGGCCACCCTTTGGTTAATCTATATAAATCTTCTGCTCCTTTTAGGCGCCCATTCGGTGAAGGTGACCTACGATGAAGAACCTGTTCCTCGAAGTCCTTTTAAAGTTGGCGTGACGGAGGGATGTTTCCCTTCACGGGTAAAGGCGGAGGGTCCGGGGCTCCAGGAGGCGCTCACCAACAAACCCAATGCTTTTTCTGTTATAACACGGTAAGAAAAATGAGACCCAACAACCAAGTTATACTTGCCGCATGATACATTGTGTAGAGCCCGCTCAGGGTTGGAGAGAATCCTCGAATGTGTCCAAAGATCTCAAAGGCGGGTGCTTAAAGGGAATCTGTCACCAGGTTTTTGCTATACAATTTTTCAGCAACATGTAGGGGCAAAACCCCTGGTTCCAGCTATGTGTCACTTACTGGGCTACTTGCTGCAGTTTTGATAAAATCATTGTTTTCTCTGCTGCAGATCTACCAGTCCTCTGAATACTGAGCTCTTTTTAACCCCGCCCATACCACTGATTGGCAGCTTTCTGCCTATTCAGTGTGTACACAGAAAGCTGCCAATCAGGGGTAAGGGCAGGATTATACAGAGCTCATGAGTATGGAGGACTACATAGCAATAGGTTTACTAGTCATCTGCTGATAAAACTAGGATTTTGTTAAAACTACAGCAAGCAGCCCCATAAGTGACACTTTGTTGGAATCAAGGTCTCCATTTCTAAATTAGGTGGCAAAAACAGATTAAACGTGGCTGTGGAGGTTGAAATCATAACCTGGGTCTGGAGCAAAAATTCAATATGTCCCATATATGAAAACCAATACTGTTAAAGACCCCTGGGCCCTACTGGTAATTTTGCATTGGGGACCACCAGTGTGAAGTTAAGCCACCGTTCAACCCCTTTTAATTTTTATTCCTGTTCTAGTAAACATTCTTCTTGGAATTAGGTTTCATTCTTAAATAAACAGCAAAACAAAAAGTGTATCCCAAATTCAATGCTCGGTGGACAAAAACCTCAAACTGTTCCTTCTAGAGTCTAATTGCATTATATGAGTTGGAAACCTGAGAAAATAAAATAAAAGCAGCAAATGGTACAAAAATTAAAAAAAAAAAAAAAAACTCTTCTTTTGTGTCCTGTGACTTTAGCAAAGAAGCTGGCTACTAGTGTCTGCAGTCACTGGCCATACTATGGGGCACACAGCCACTGAGGCTACAACTGGCCGCATGGCTCAAGTCGGAGCAAGAATCAAAAATATCAGGAGTGTAATTATAATAGGTGCAAGGTATGAAATCACACCCGGGCCTAACCTTAGGGGGGGCCAAAATAGCTATTGGCCTCCATAAAAAGACTATTACTATCAAAGACCTGTGATAGTTGGGAGCACTATTGGAGGTTTTGCCCACAAGTTTCGCCACTGGTCATTATTGTGTGTGGCTTTTTTTCTTTAAATAATATTTGCTGCCACTTTAAAGAGGTTGTACGGTACTTTTCATATTCATGGCCTAGGTCATGAATACCAGGTCGGTGGTATTCATGGCCTAGGTCATGAATACCAGGTCGGTGGTATTCATGGCCTAGGTCATGAATACCAGGTCGGTGGTATTCATGGCCTAGGTCATGAATACCAGGTCGGTGGTATTCATGGCCTAGGTCATGAATACCAGGTCGGTGGTATTCATGGCCTAGGTCATGAATACCAGGTCGGTGGTATTCATGGCCTAGGTCATGAATACCAAGTCGGTGGGAGTCTGACACCCAGCATCCCCACCGGATAGCACAGCTCCGTCTACTGAATAGTGGCCGCAGTATGGCACTTCAGATCTCTCCCCCCCCCCCCCCCCTTAATAAAACTTATCTGACCTGTTGCTGGGTCAGAAGTGTTGCTTTTACTTAGCTGACTTGTTGCTGGGTCAGAAGTGTTGCTTTTACTTTTTCTTTTAAATATTTTATATATTTTTTAAAACTTATGCCAAAGCAATATTGGCTTTTTTTTTTTTTTTTTTTTATCTACGGAGACCACTGATCACTTTTCACTTGGTATGGTGGTTATGATGGTCTCGTAAAAAGAGCTACTCCTTGGCTAGGTCCTGCCCGGAGGGATATCTGGCTATTTTCCGTATTGAGACTCCTAATAGATGCTCCACAGACCCTTTTGATTTGCACTTTTCACTTGGTGGCAGGTCCTCTTTAAAAAAAAAAAAAAAAAACAGCTCCTGTCCTTTTTGTTGTTTTTATTTTTGTATTGTCTCAATTAAAAACATGAATCCAATTGCATAAATGTGGCCCAGCACAACGTTCCATATCTGAATCCATCTCGTTTACATCACGATAATCTCGTTCCAACGGAGCAATAGGCCGTTAAACTCTACTTGAACTTGGTGCTTTTTTTTTTCTTGCCGGGTCAAGCAATAAATATTGAAGTTAACCTATTGTTCTGCTCAACGTCTTGTTACAGAGGTGCTGGAATCGGTGGTCTGGGAATAACAGTCGAGGGTCCCTCAGAATCCAAAATGTCTTGTAAGGATAATAAGGATGGAAGCTGCAGTGTAGAATATATTCCTTATGCGCCAGGAGAATACGATGTTAATATCACGTATGACGGGGAACACATTCCAGGTACGGCGGGGCCCTGCCCTTTGCTTTGTTTGGCTTGGTCTCTCCGGTTATAAATGGTAAGGGGAATATTTCCAGGTATAAATTACGACAACCTAATAAACAGCTCTGTCTGTGGTCTACACTGCTCTCACGTTTTATAGGATATATATATTTATTACTGTAATTTTGTATCCAGCGTGTTCCATTTATAAATGGACCGGTGACAGAATGAGGTCACTTCATGTCCGGTCTGTGGTTTTCCTCTTAATGTCTTACTGGTTTTATAGTAATTCAGGAGGAAAAAATGCCTTCGTAGTGTGCAATGTGTTTTAATAGAAAAGGGTTTCGAAAAAGGACCACCAGCGTGATCATCTTCTCGCCTTTGGTCCTACTCCGGTACTGTAAGGGTAAGTCGTGGCCGGTCAAGCATGTTCCATGAGTGGCTGCTGCTGGAGACGTTTTAGCATTACAGAGCGGCTATCCAGAAACTTGGCATCTATATAATGCAAAAGGGCTCAAATATGCCCAAAGTCTTGATGCATGGGTCTCCAGAAGAATCATAGAATGGTAGAGTTGGAAGTGACCTCAATGGCCATAGTCCAACCCCCTGCGAGTGCAGGTTTTCTTAAATCATCCCAGCTATATGTTTATCCAGTTTCCACTTGACGAATGATGCTTCCATCTGTTGCTTTAGCTTCAGACTCGTTCCTTCAGCCATCTTGGTGTGTCTAGTCAGGCCAAGAGGGCTATAACTAGCCGCCTCAGACTTGGCACCTCCTTTTGGGTGCAGATTCATCCCCAATCTCCTCTCTCGTTGAACTTCATCCAGGTTTCAGATTCTCTGCGAGAGGGAATGTAATAGCTGTGATGTGGACTTCCCTTCTAAGCTTTAACCTTTTCCATGTTGCAGGTAGCCCATTTAAAGTCCCTGTAAAAGATGTCGTAGACCCCAGCAAAGTGAAAGTATCTGGAATTGGACTTGGTAATGCCGTACGGGCTAAAATACCCCAGCAGTTTACTGTAGACGCCAGCAAAGCCGGCATTGCTCCTCTCGCAGTTGAAGTAACCGGACCAAGAGGTAAGAAATTCCAAGACTCGTACTCTTTTATAGACCTTTTGTTTTTTTTTAAATCTTAAGTTCTCGTCATCCTTACATCAGCACAATCGGACTATAGCTTTTGGAAAACCGTTCTTTCAGGTTATTGCCCAGATCCTCTCTTATTCAAGGCCCTCCTTACGTTTCAGAATTCAGTATCTTCTTTAGCATGAGAACGTGATATAATTTCACGAGATCCTCATTAAACTGTAGGACTTCTGCTTACCGATACCAAATCCTGTAGTAATCTGCTTCCCTTGCAGATTGATTGCTTATGATCTAGTATGTGCCTAGTTTTAATGGGGTATTCCACAGGATTTGCCATAAATGAATAGCACATGTGGATTACACAAATCTTAAGAGCGAGGCTCGTTTTGTAGAGCAGTCGGTAGAGAGGCAGTGAGAATTCCCATACAAATGAATGGGGCCTCTATCCACGGTCAGGAATTTGTTTGAGGTGGATGAGGTACCCATTGCGGTTCCTGTGGATATGCCGTAAATATACCAAATAGAAGTACCCCTTTAAAGTGGTATGCTGTTTTTAAAGAGTTTTTACCATTTTTTTTTCAACTGATGGGTAGATTGTTAAAGGCCTGACTGTTGGGAACCCAATTGATCACTGAAAAGAGGATTTAGATCACCCTCTATGATTGTAAAAGTTGTAGAACACACGGACTACCACATCTTTCAATTTGAGACTGGAAATGATAACTGGGTGCAGTTTTGGTGATCTTGGTTATAGCAGTCGGCCTCAACTATTTACAAGTTTTCACTAGTGATGAGCGAGCACTACCATGCTCAGGTGCTCAGTACTGGTAACTAGTGATGAGCGAGCACTACCATGCTCGGGTGCTCAGTACTGGTAACTAGTGATGAGCGAGCACTACCATGCTCGGGTGCTCAGTACTGGTAACTAGTGATGAGCGGGCACTACCATGCTCGGGTGCTCAGTACTTGTGACTAGTGATGAGCGAGCACTACCATGCTCGGGTGCTCAGTACTGGTAACTAGTGATGAGCGAGCACTACCATGCTCGGGTGCTCAGTACTGGTAACTAGTGATGAGCGGGCACTACCATGCTCGGGTGCTCAGTACTGGTAACTAGTGATGAGCGGGCACTACCATGCTCGGGTGCTCTGTACTCGTAACTAGTACTGAGCACCCTAGCATGGTAGTGCCTGCTCATCACTAGTTACGAGTACTGATCACCTGAGCATGGTAGTGCCCGCTCATCACTAGTTACCAGTACCGAGCATGGTAGTGCCCGCTCATCACTAGTTACGAGTGATCCGGGCATGGTAGTGCTCACTCATCACTAGTTACGAGTACTGATCACCTGAGCATGGTAGTGCCCGCTCATCACTAGTTACCAGTACTGAGCACCCGAGCATGGTAGTGCCCGCTCATCACTAGTTACGAGTGATCCGGGCATGGTAGTGCTCACTCATCACTAGTTACGAGTACTGATCACCCGAGCATGGTAGTGCCCGCTCATCACTAGTTACCAGTACTGAGCACCCGAGCATGGTAGTGCCCGCTCATCACTAGTTACCAGTACTGAGCACCCGAGCGTGGTAGTGCCCGCTCATCACTAGTTACCAGTACTGAGCACCCGAGCATGGTAGTGCCCGCTCATCACTAGTTACCAGTACTGAGCACCCGAGCATGGTAGTGCCCGCTCATCACTAGTTATAAGTACTGAGCACCCGAGCATGGTAGTGCCCGCTCATCACTAGTTACCAGTACTGAGCACCCGAGCATGGTAGTGCCCGCTCATCACTAGTTACGAGTACTGCTCACCCGTGCATGGTAGTGCCCGCTCATCACTAGTTATCACCGATCCAAGCAATAGGTGAAAACTAGATACATCTGTTAAAATACTCTCCATTAAAACATGGTCTATGGCTTTTTATATCTTTTGTAAAGATTGTTTTCTGAGTCATAAATTCTATTTTCACCCCATGAGTGCTGCATATACCAATAACTGTGAAATCAAGGTGTAAAATATAAAAATAACTTTCCAACTGAACCAGTTTATATGAATAATTTTTCCATTTACCAGACAGTTGTGATTCTACCAAAGAATCAGCAGCTCTATAGCCCACTCTATCTAATGGACATGACAGCTACTGCACCCCAACAAGAAGTTTGATATTTGGTCATCTAGTCTCATAGCTTTAAGTGATTCAGCTAAAGTAGATCATCTTCTGCTATCTCTGTTGTTTCTTGGATTTTTCTCCCTGGGTTATTGTCTATGCCCATGATAAATACTAACCTTGTTCTAATAGGTGACTGATAATAACAGTATTTATTTCTAGTTAATGAGACGGACTCCTTAACGAAACGGAGCCCCTTGAAAGCCATTTCAAATTTCTTTAAAGGTGACTTCAAGCGAGATGCAAAGGAGCCAGGTTTGGACTTTTGTCATCTGCTCCAGGAACAAGTTAATCGGTTCTGATTGTTGCTCTGTCTCTGGCTGCTCCTCATTAGTTATTGATTATGGTTTTGTGTCACTTTAAAAAATCTTCCAATATTCACTGGTGGAGAATATGATTTACCATAAATTTAAGAGGTGCGTTCCCCAGTCTGTACCTGGCTAGTAACTATCTAATCTCCAAATTTTCATGTATCTCATATTTAGCCCTTTTGATCGCTTTCTTGGCAAACTTTTTCTGTAATGCAAAAAAAGTTTTCCAATAGGATTTGATCAGTGTTAGATATTTTTTCCTTGAAAAGGAGCCATTATAGTCCATGGGTTGTAGGTGGAATTGCTGTATTGATGCTCAGCTCCATTAAATGATGCTTATAGGCGCCAAGTAAATAAGTAACTCGCCACATGACTTTGATTGCTGTTATTTGCGAGGTTTTTCCATCTTGATGTGGTCACAGGGGCTCGTGCCTGCCGTAGGCTAAATTTTTTGGCAAAATGTAAACAAAAAATATCCCATCTGTTCACCTTGTCCAGGTATCGATTAATTTATTAAGGGTGCAGTGCACGGACCGGCTCCTGGGTGAAAATAATAGGGTAGAAAGCAGACAAACATCCATCAAAAGCCATGGAAAAACTATAAAAAAATTATTAGTAATTATTACAGTATCAAAAAAGAAAAACTAAGCACTCCTAAGCCTACGCGTTTCGAGCACATGCTATGATTAAGACTCAAAATGCGTAGGCCTAGTGCGTTTTATTTTTATATTTTTTTTTTCTTTTGATATTTTAATAGTTAATAATATGTTTGTTTTTATCCATGCCTTTCTGCCTTCTACCGGATCAGTTAAAAAATGTGCCAAATTTATTTTGAGGATGTAGATGGCATTGAGTAAAGAAGGGGGAGCCCTATGGGGGTATAATACTGTGTGTGGGGGGCTGAGGGGATATCATGCTGTTTTCAGGGGTCACTGTGGGGTTCCTTAATAATGTGCGCAGGGGAACTGTGGGTACATCATTCTGTTTTGGGGTCAATGTGGAGGGTATCATATTATTTGCAGGGGAGGGCATTTTTTTGGGCGTCATACTCTGGGGTATTGTAATGGATACATGGGAACATAAAGGGGCACTACTTCTGTATGTGTACTGAAATTCATGCCCCTCTCTCGGTCTTTAAAAGTTAGGAACTATGTTCTTCTCTGACTGTGGCTATGCACCTTAATGTGGCCTATTACAGTGAACCTTTTTTTTGTTGGGGAGGGAGGGTGACCCAATTAGGACTTTTGCTGTGAGGCCCTTAGATTTTTATGTGCCCCCCTGTGGCAATAACTTTGCTTTAGAACTATATTCAGTGATGAATTAGAAAAGCAAAAAGTTTTTCAGCTTATCGTAAAACTGTCTATAGAATAATCCTCATGCAGGGGAAGGAAAAAAAACAAGACCGCAAACCCAGTATCAACCGATGTACAAAAAAAAAACAAGAAATTGTAAAATCCAGCCCCAAAAAATATGAAAAAGTGAAAGATAAGCAAAAACATTTATTGAAGAATATTAAAAATGGAATTGTCCTAAAATTAGGGGTACATACCGTGGAGACATGAGGGTCAGTGGGTGCTCTCGTCTGCTGGCCTATCTGTCTTCAGAAAGACCGCATGGACCAGGGTTATCCCACTGAACACTCGCACGTCTTCCCCTTGGGCAGAACACTACTCAGACTACACAGGGTGAGAGAATTACTCAGTAGTAAGACTTTATTGGTTTACCAACAGGCAAAAACATATCGTACATTCCCTGCAAGAACAAAAGATGGTTCAGCGACAGTCTCACCCTGGCCGCCAGGGATTAGAATCTTTGTGTCTTCAGGGATTCCAGAGCTCATTATCTCAGCCAGCACCAACTGAGAGGAGACAGCGACAAGCTTTAGGAATCTGACCTAGCACAGCAAAATGTAGCAAGGTATCCAGGTAGTTCCAACCTGGGTTCTCCAAGCGAATTTGTGGGCTCAGCGTTTAGCAGTGAAGCAGTTCTGTGATCCTCCAGCTGGAACCGTGGATCCTAGGCTGAAGTCATGTAGAATGAATCTTAAAGCAGTTCTGTGATCCTCCAGCTGGAACCATAGCTCCTAGGCTGAAGTAATGTACTTTAGAATATCCACCCCTGACCCTCATGTCTCTACACATACCACCCAAAAACTTTACATGTTTCAGACTATAGTCGTTAGTCATACCTATAACTAAGGACTAGTTTATGGTCTGAAACCCATAAGGGTGATATGTACCCCCAATTTTTTTATATTTTTCACTTAATGATGTTTTAACTTATCGTTTATTTTCTCATGTTTTTTTTATTTTGGTGCATGATGTTACAATTTCTTGTTTTCTGTACATATACTCCGTGATGGCCAGATTCGATTTGCAATAGTTTGATTTTTTTAATACAGCGCTTATTTTGCCGTCTGGATGTGGGTAATCCAAAGCTCCTATTGAGGGAATCCTATAGGCAATAGCATATGATCTATGACCGAGCGCAAGTGAATCACATCTAGTTCTCCCTCCTCTTTGCACGTTTTCTTAGACTGTGATCTACATCAGAAGTCCGCACTCTGTGCAGGGCGGCTAGTGTTACAGACCCCGTGGGAACGCACCTGAGATGCAGCAGGCTATCCTGTTGAATGGTGTCAGCTGACAAGTACTATACTGATAATTGCTGGACTGAACATGGAACAATCGGGGCCTTGTGTACAGAATTTAACAAGGGAACAAGATTGGGAAGTGAAAAAGTGTGGATATCACAGGGGAATATGGACCAAGAGCTGTGGAGTGTAAATCTGATGCAGGCTGCAAATCCACCCAATGTGTTCTGTGTTCTTCTGTTCTTACCATGATATATTTTATAGATCGCTTTATATGAGAAAATTATTGTATGAAACAAAGTATAATAACTTCCAAGCCAAAAAATCTAGACATGAACAAAGTGTCAACTATGGCCCGAAAAGAAGTTTGGCTATAGGGCCTCTCATACTGGGCAAGTTCAGGCTACCCACTGGATGTTTTCGGGGAGTAGGTAACTGGTACTCAATAGTGAGTACAGCAAATAAATCTAAAAGTCACAGATGCTTTTTTGTAGCCGTTTCGTTTTATGCCACAGTGAGTTAAAAACCCAGAATAAATGAATAATGTGGCTACTATTATACAGAATTTTTATTTGAGGACCACGCCCAGTTGGCTAAAATAGATTTATATCCAAGTAACAGTAGGCCATATCTCAGGAACTCCTAGGCTGAAGTAATTTATAATGAATCATGAAGCAGTTCTGTTATCCTCCAGCTCGAACCATAGATCCTAGGCTGAAGTCGTGTAGAATGAATATTGAAGCAGTTCTGTGATCCTCTAGCTTGAACCATAGCTCCTAGGCTGAAGTCATGCAGACTGAATATTGAAGCAGTTCTGTGATGCTCCAGCTTGAACCATAGCTCCTAGGCTGGAGTCGTGTAGAATGAATCTCAAAGCAGGTCTGTTATCTTCCAGCTGGAACCATAGATCCAAGGCTGAAGTAATGTAAATAAATCTTGAAGCAGTTCAGTTATCCCCCTGCTGGAACCATGGATCCTAGGCTGAAGTCATGTAGAATGAATCTTAAAGCAGTTCAGTCATCCTCCAGCTGGAACCATAATCCTAGGCTGAAGTCATATAAAATGAATCTTGAAGCAGTTCTGTCATCCTCCAGCCCGAACCATAGATCCTAGGCTGAAGTCATGTAAAATTAATCTTTAGAAAACAACTGTGGAGGGAGAAAGCACAATAGGGTCTTATATAAAATAACAGTAGGATCAATAAAGGTGTTCAACTCGCCTACTAGGGTTGTGAGAGGCACAACTCCTAGTGAAGCTTTAAGATGGCGAAAGCAGCAGCCAAGGAGATGCCATGTGTAAAGGAGAATGAAAGGGTTGTTTGCCGCGCCATCACCAATGACCCGAATTGATTACGAACTGTCTCAAAAGACAGTTTGATGTTCCTAATGTCCTGATGAAGGAGATGGTTAATCCCTGAAATGTGTTGACTTAACATGTGAAAGAAATAAAGAAATGGAATAATCAATTTGTGTCATTGGTGATACCGCGGCATACAACCCTTTCATTCTCCTTTACACGTAAAATGAATCTTGAAGCAGTTCTGTGATCCTTCAGCTAAAACCATAGATCCTAGGCTGAAGTCATGTAAAAATGAATCTTGAAGCAGTTCTGTGATCCTCCAGCTGAAACTGTACCTCCTAGGTTGAAGTCATGTAGAATATCCACCACTGACTCTCTGGTCTCCACATATAACACCCAAAAACATTACACATTTCAGACTATAGTAATTGCAAGTGGCCAGTAGTCTTTTAAGAACCACCTACTTTTTAAACCGAAATTACTTTAGTGTTTCATGTACATGCAACAGATTAATATCTCAATTGCAAGTCAGTAAAGATGACCTCTGGGATTGAGGGTGTATAATAATAATATAATAATATCAGTATAAATTAGAACTTGGCAGTCCCATGTCAATCTGTATGTTGCAACCTTTTCTAATCTTGGTGCCGGCTTCCTTTATTGGGGATTGGCTTCTCGGAACGCTTGCTGCTGCTTTTTCCTTCGCAATCATTATTTTGGCTTTTGGTTTCGGGGCTCGTTTTCCAATAATGACTTTGATCTTTTGGTGATTTTAATATATTTGAAATGTATGTAATGAAAAAGCTTTCTAGTAATACCAAGGACTGCGCTCAGTAAGACCCCCGGTGCCTGGGATGCAAAAAATGACGACTTATAAGGCGACTGTCCTGGTATTATTACAAAATCTGCTCTCTATGTAATACCATAAAGACAAAGACTGGGCCGTTCTGCATTCATTCTCTTGGCCTCTTCTTTTATGATACGTACAGATGTAGTAAAACTCAGGTCTTAGGGGACATTTTTTATTTGCATGTATTTAGTGCTAAAAATTATGTTTGCAATTCTGCTTAAAGTTTTGCATCATTTGTCTCCTATAGCCTCTGTGTTGTGCTGTCTATTGCTCACTGTGAAATGAGTTTACTGAGAATCCATCAGTGAGCCCGTTCTAAAAGGAGAGTTTGCAGCGCTTTTTATCTCCCTCTTTTTGATCTCCTCTCAGCTGATTTATCATTGACCACATCAAAGTTGAATACGCAAGACACACAGAGCCTGTAAAAGCCAAACAATGCAAAATTTTTTAATGAAGTCCAATTGTGAAAATTTTTTAGCCCAAAATGCATGCATTTAAAGGGAGTTTGTCAGTAGGATCCACCATCCTAAGCCGTTTATATGGACATGCAGGTCATATAAAGTTGACTAAAATGATACTTTGATATCTGTGATCCGTGTTATGATTCAGGGACCAAGGAGGATCAAAACATGATCAAAACATGCGGAATCCCAAATGGTAACAGAGTGGCTGGAACCTTAACGGACTGCACACCTAATCCTGACACACAACTAGAAGTAGCCGTGGGACGATCCTACGATAACCTAGACGCCTCGAGAAAGCTGGAGAACTAAATATTCTTACAGATAGAGATCTAAGAAAGCTAATCTGCCTCGGAGCAGTCCCCAAAGAGAGATATATAGCCCCCCACATGTAAAGGCTACGGTGATATAGAAAACCACAATACAAAGCTAGAAAAGACAGATTAAGCAAAGGTGAGGCCCAAACTATCTTTATAGGAAAGGATAGGAAGGAGCAACTGTCTGCAACCGTAGAGAACACGAATATATACCAGCACTTCTGATATGGAAAAACCCTGAGACCACACGGCCTCTCCCCCATTAGATCAGCACTCTGATGTTACTTGGATCCAAAAACACTAATACAGATGAGGGACTGAATTAATACCAAGCATGACAAACACAATACCTTGCAGAATCCTGGAGCTAAGTATACAGACACTCCCAGCAGGGAATGATCCCATTCCACCAAGAACTCCACACAGACAAAATAGGAATCAAGCATTAACAGAAAAAAACAAGAACGTGGAAAACAAACAGCAAAGGTAGAAAGATCACTAATCTGAGGAGTTCTGGTAGTGAGCAGGGCTGGTTACAGAATGTCCTTAATACACAGGAGACCATTGAGCACCAGCAAGTAACAAGAGAAAACTACTCAGTTAAATAGGCCAATCTGACCCTGATTGCCAGTCCTCCACAGGTGTGTGGCTTTCATTCCACACATCAACTGCGCCGCCAGCACTGACCACAAGAGGGAGCCCAAAACTGGAAAACTTATTCACAACAGATCCGGTGTCTTATTCCAGAGAAATCCACAATTTTCTTAATATGTAAATGAGCTAAGATCTATGGGCTGGATATAGATGTCTGAGAATCTGCCTCCGGAGCTTATTTTACATGAAAAGGGGAGTTACCAGTGTGAGACATGTAGGTCAGGAGAACTGACTGTCAGTCATTACATGGCTCACACTGGTATCTAAAATAAGCCCTGGAAGCAGATTCTCGGGGAGATCTATGTTCACCCCATAGATCTTAACAGTTCATTTACATATTAAGAAAAATATAAATATTTCTGAATAAAACATCTGATCGTAGATATCAAGGTATCATTTTATCTTACTGACAGATTTCCTTTGAAAAAATGATTATTTTTAACCTTTCTTGGATCCTTATTGTGGTACTTTGATTTTTATTATATGGCTAGATCAGCTTTGCTACATCTGTAATTTCTAAATGGTTTCCAATTTCCAAACCTTTTTTCCAAAAAAAAAAATATTTTTTTTTTAATTCCTATGTATATTAGAATGACTATATCCAATGGATATCATGCAGATGAATGATTTGTGTTTAATTTTCCTGGTTGACGATCACTAAACTGCAGATATCTGATGTCAGACATAGAAAAACAATGGTTACGTAAAAGATGTATGACGACTAGTAAAGGCAGAAAGTGGAAGGATTGTCCATAGCAGCCAATTAGTTTTTAACGGTTGCATTTTTGGAACTCTTGCATTGCAGGAATCCAATTAACCGACTCATTTTTTTAACTGATTTTTAATCTCATCTGAACCAGTCTTTTCTGGAGATGTTTCGCCATTTTAGCAAAGTCTCCTTCTGTGGCCATTGTCCTAAGATCTCCGTTCTTGAGGACCAAATGGCAACAGAGCGTATTGGAAGTGCCGAGCACGACATGAGCTCAGTTCATCCATCGCATCTGTCAAAAATTGAGATTTCCTTCCTGGTTTCCCCCATCTGTGTGTGACGCACCTTGTACAAATCTCAAGATGATTGTTGAGTTTTGATTGGATATTTATTGCTTATTTTAATTCCTAGGGGTTGTGGAGCCGGTGGATATAACCGAAAATGGAGATGGGACACATACTGTGGCCTATACCCCTAGTGTAGAGGGTCCGTACACTGTGTCAGTCCAGTATGCCGATGAAGAGATTCCTCGGAGGTGAGTGATATGTGATATGCTTAAAGGGATTGTCTCTTCTTGTTTTTCAAGAGCACACCGCTCCCCTGCTTGCTGGGGGCAGTGTGCTAACGATTAATTAACCGTTCAGACCAGCAGCAACTCTGCACCGCTGCTACCAATTGTCTGCTCGCTGATGCTGCAAGCATAGTGTACTGTAGCTTCAGAACAACGCTTACAAGCTCTAGAGGAATGAGCTTGTAAGCACTGCTGTCCTTGCTTAGGAGACTGGCCACTGCTCAGTACATTGACAACAGCCAGTAAACAATAGAATTAAAAATCTTAGTTCTTCAGTTTTAAAAATAAAGTGATTTGCACAAGTTGCTTGTTTCTACTAGAACTTTGCATTTTTACCTCTTAAAATATTGGGAATAACCCTTTAACCCCTTAATAAACTGTTCTAGGTCACATGCTGGGTGTATGAAGCAGGTTGCTATGCGACCATGAATCACCCCTACTTCCTGTAGAATGCTGTGCAAACACAAATTGTCCCTACTTCCTGTAGAGTGCGGCCGAGACCTGCCCCTACTTCCTGTAGAGTGCGGCCGAGACCTGCCCCTACTTCCTGTAGAGTGCGGCCGAGACCCGCCCCTACTTCCTGTAGAGTGCGGCCGAGACCTGCCCCTACTTCCTGTAGAGTGCGGCCGAGACCCGCCCCTACTTCCTGTAGAGTGCGGCCGAGACCCGCCCCTACTTCCTGTAGAGTGCGGCCGAGACCCGCCCCTACTTCCTGTAGAGTGCGGCCGAGACCCGCCCCTACTTCCTGTAGAGTGCGGCCGAGACCCGCCCCTACTTCCTGTAGAGTGCGGCACCGAGACCCGCCCCTACTTCCTGTAGAGTGCGCCGCCAAGACCCGCCCCTACTTCCTGTAGCGCGTGACAAAACAGGCCAATGATGACAAAGTAGACGGATGACATTTTGAAGTGATCTCATCATTTGTTATTGTATCAGGAGCCCTGTTGTGACCACAACATTTTTTCCTATTTTCCTTTTTATCCACATTTTGTGAAATTGTTGATAATCTTTTTTACTTATTGTCCCTCTTGGTTGACTTTTCTTTTTATTACATTTTTTTTTTTCTTCCCGTTTTCTTTCCAGTCCTTTCAAAGTTAGGGTTCTTCCTACCTATGATCCCAGCAAGGTGACGGCCAGTGGTCCGGGCCTCAGCTCACAGGGGGTCCCCGCCAGTCTTCCTGTTGACTTTGCTGTGAATGCGAAGGACGCCGGATTAGGAGATCTCTCCGTTCAAGTCACTGTAAGTCATTTTTATGGGTTTGTAATATTTGAAATGATTTTGCTTACTTCCCACACGCTTCAAAAAAAAAAAAAAAAGAAAATGCGATCTATTTATGCCCTGATGTCTTCTATATTTTCCCAATGGGATAACACCACATTACTGTAGTCAATATTTCAATACTTTTAGATCAAACAATTTATTAAACCCTTGGGGGTTTTCTTTTTCTTCAGTCATATATGACCATATGTGTCCATCGGTGCCCAAAGCGTGGGATTTCTTGGAATTGGTTTTATAGAGAAAGTTTGGTTCTTGGCCCGGGTATGGTGCATTATGGAGGCACCATATGGCGGTGCAGACCACTAGCGGACAGAGACAGAAGAGGACCCTGTACAAGAACAATATATGGGCCCTTTGCAGTCCAATAGCGCCTCATAATGCACAATTCCACTGTTTTTGAGGTGGTAGTGGTCCCTTTAAGTCTTGGTCTTAACACAGGTTGAACGAACCAATGATATGTTCACCCCCAGTGCACACAATACCTTTTAGATCTATAATTTAGAACCATAGGGACTTCATATTTTGCTTAATATTTCCCAGACCAGTGTCATGAGTAGATCTCACTTGGGGGAGACCCCGCGTGAATCTGATGTCTGAAGGTCTCAGTGCCTTTCTGGTGGCAGGTCCACTGCAGTGATTTAATAACCTCTCCTGCCTGGCTGCGGGCTGTAGCTGACAATCTCAGGTGTGGCTCTTTGGGATCACTCCCCTTCCTATTTAATTTATGTGATGTGATCACGTGATGCCTGTGATAGAAACTGAATCCCTCATTTCTATGTGGTCCACCCTGAAAGACGCCTGCTCTGGAAGTTTGTCTTGTGTGCAGCAGCGGTGTTTGCTGCACTTGAAGCCGCCTCCCAGTGTTTTTTCCTTTGCATGTCTATTTCCCTTGTTTGTATTACTTTCCTTGTGTTTCTATATTGTAGTGGTGAATCTAGTGATCTCGTCAGCCTGCTCACTAGCCAGGGTGAGGTTAGGGCCAGCTGAGGGTCCAAGGTATCCTGGTCGCCGACAGTTTGAAAGAACCTGTATAAGGACACTAGGAAGTTCAGGAGTCAGTTTGAGGTGACTTCAGGAGGTGTCCCCTCACCTTTCTCCCTAGCGGCAGGTACCTCCGTTGTATTGTGACCCCCTGTGTGATGTAACATCTTCTGGAGAGATTACCAGGTACAATGTAAACCCTGCTAGTCACGTGTGTGACAACCAGTTACTAGCTAAAGGCGTATTGCTTATCCCCATGATGCACTTTAAATGACAGATGCGGACCAAGATTGATACCCATCTCTGGAATTGGATCTTCAAACATCATTCATCTGACCTGGTGAGCCAAGGGAGGTGGCACACTTTTTGGGTGTTTAACACCCATAGAAGTGAATGGAGAGAGGTGCGCACGTGCACAGCCACCTCTCCATGCAGACATTTTTGGAAGACTCCTGTTGGAGAACCCTCATTTTGGAGATAAGTGGAGTTCCTACCTTTTGGAATGTCGCGTTAATGTGACTGCTTTGTTGTTATGCTCCTATGGCCCTTTAGTATTTGCCGCAACCAACCAGGATCACAAGATACCAACCCAGTGGGGGTCAGAGTCTTTGCTGATTTAGTTGGCCCCCACCACTCTTAAAATAAACCAGCGGTATGGTGATCCTGAAAAACCCTTTAAATCTATGCTAAGGAGCAGATTTGGAAAAATGTAGCAATTAAACCTCCAACCACTACAAAGATTTTGGGTAAATAAGAAGTTCTCGAGATGGCCGTATGTTTCCGATCGTTGCGAGTGTCGGCCATCGCAGGATGCTGGGGATTTAATGCTGCTCCCTCGTGGTAGTTACAAAGTGTAAATCATGTATAATGAGAAACATTGCTGTTTGTTTAGGGATTAAAGGAAAACTTGGAGCCTAGGGGATATTCTCCGAAATCTGTGTAGATGGACAAAGAATACACTCTGGGCAAATTCTCAAAACATGCGGCTGTAACTGAAGATGATGGCTCCGCGGCTTCCAAGGGAGCAGTCATTTTCATTGATGTTTGTTCTATTGTAACAATATTGTGATTTGGGTTGTGTTTCTTTAGCTGTTCGCGACACTGTCATGTGTATGTCATTAAGGTTTGGGAGGTTTATATTTTAAGTGTTTTTTTATATCCTTTGTTGCTGCTAGGACCAGGAAGGTAAACCAAAGAAGGCGCAAATCCTGGACAACAAGGATGGAACATATGCCGTATCCTACCTTCCCGATAAAACTGGCCGCTATCAGGTGGCTGTCAAATATGGAGGCGATGACATACCCTACTCTCCTTACAGAATAAGGGCAACGCCCTCCGGAGATGCCAGCAAGTGTACCGTTGCAGGTATAATCCTACATTATGTCTCATCAGAAAATTACCTGTTGGTAAATATTATGTTTTTAGGAATTTTTGCTGCGCTTTATTTTTTTTATGTTGCCACCTATATTAAAATACATTCCTGAAATCCTGCAGTTTACACTGGAAATTGAGCTAAGTAATATCCTGACACCTCTTCTTCTGTGCAGATCTCTTTCAGTCATCTCATTATCATCACAGGCAGAATTGCTTGAAACGGCAAATAAATAAAAATAAATACATTAAAAAAATAAAAATAAAAAAAGTGTATGTATGTGTGTGTGTGTGTGTGTGTGTGTGTGTGTGTGTGTGTGTGTATATATATATATATATATATAATATATATATATAATATATATATATATATGTGTGTGTGTGTATATGTATATATGTGTGTATATGTGTGTGTGTGTGTATATGTATATATGTGTGTATATGTATGTATGTGTATATATGTATGTATATATGTATGTATATATGTGTATATATGTATGTATATATGTGTATGTATATATATATATATATATATATATATATATATTATGTATATATGTATGTATATGTTTATATATATATATATATGTACAGTTAGGTCCAGAAATCTTTGGACAGTGACACAATTTTGGCGAGTTGGGCTCTGCATGCCACCACATTGGATTTGAAATGAAACCTCTACAACAGAATTCAAGTGCAGATTGTAATGTTTAATTTGAGGGTTTGAACAAAAATATCTGATAGAAATTGTAGGAATTGTCACATTTCTTTACAAACACTCCACATTTTAGGAGGTCAAAAGTAATTGGACAAATAAACCAAACCCAAACAAAAAAATTTTATTTTCAATATTTTGTTGCGAATCCTTTGGAGGCAATCACTGCCTTAAGTCTGGAACCCATGGACATCACCAAACGCTGGGTTTCCTCCTTCTTAATGCTTTGCCAGGCCTTTACAGCCGCAGCCTTCAGGTCTTGCTTGTTTGTGGGTCTTTCCGTCTTGATTGACTTGGCCATTGCAGAATGTTCCCCTTTTTTGCACTCATGAACTCCTGGGTAGCTTTGGCTGTATGCTTGGGGTCATTGTCCATCTGTACTATGAAGCGCCGTCCGATCAACTGTGCGGCATTTGGCTGAATCTGGGCTGAAAGTATATCCCGGTACACTTCAGAATTCATCCGGCTACTCTTGTCTGCTGTTATGTCATCAATAAACACAAGTGACCCAGTGCCATTGAAAGCCATGCATGCCCATGCCATCACGTTGCCTCCACCATGTTTTACAGAGGATGTGGTGTGCCTTGGATCATGTGCCGTTCCCTTTCTTCTCCAAACTTTTTTCTTCCCATCATTCTGGTACAGGTTGATCTTGGTCTCATCTGTCCATAGAATACCTTTCCAGAACTGAGCTGGCTTCATGAGGTGTTTTTCAGCAAATGTAACTCTGGCCTGTCTATTTTTGGAATTGATGAATGGTTTGCATCTAGATGTGAACCCTTTGTATTTACTTTCATGGAGTCTTCTCTTTACTGGTGACTTAGAGACAGATACACCTACTTCACTGAGAGTGTTCTGGACTTCAGTTGATGTTGTGAACGGGTTCTTCTTCACCAAAGAAAGTATGCGGCGATCATCCACCACTGTTGTCATCCGTGGACGCCCAGGCCTTTTTGAGTTCCCAAGCTCACCAGTCAATTCCTTTTTTCTCAGAATGTACCCAACTGTTGATTTTGCTACTCCAAGCATGTCTATCTCTCTGATGGCTTTTTTCTTTTTTTTCAGCCTCAGGATGTTCTGCTTCACCTCAATTAAGAGTTCCTTAGACCGCATGTTGTCTGGTCACAGCAACAGCTTCCAAATGCAAAACCACACACCTGTAATCAACCCCAGACCTTTTAACTACTTCATTGATTACAGGTTAACGAGGGAGACGCCTTCAGAGTTAATTGCAGCCCTTAGAGTCCCTTGTCCAATTACTTTTGGTTCCTTGAAAAAGAGGAGGCTATGCATTACAGAGCTATGATTCCTAAACCCTTTCTCCGATTTGGATGTGAAAACTCTCATATTGCAGCTGGGAGTGTGCACTTTCAGCCCATATTATATATATATATAATTGTATTTCTGAACATGTTTTTGTAAACAGCTAAAATAACAAAACTTGTGTCACTGTCCAAATATATTTCTGGACCTAACTGTAGAAGGTCAATGCCCGAGTCTGCCGGTGTTGTTCCCAGACACCAGGGAATCTCTCAGGAGAAAGTCAGAATCAGCAATGTGAATAGGACCTGACGCCGCCATGACAGCCGGCGAAGTTAAAGAAATTCTCCGTGTGACAGTCATCAAACAAAAATCCTGTAAATATAAAATAAAAGCCGTCCGTGTAGCAAGGGAACAGTAATAAGTGATGAATCTTTCCTTGGTGTCCCGGACATAATGTGACTTCTTGCGCTAATGTTATCTGGATGACAAACGCATTAATCCGTGCAGTGAGATGGAGGAAACGTATATTTTTCTGTTATTTTTGACGCGTGGGGGTGGGAGTGTTTCCCTCCTGTAACTTACACCCTCAGCTGCCGGTTTTCTTCCCTTCTAAATTCCTGTCCTTTGTTGGATTTTTATTGCGTGCAATCCTATCTTCTCGCCCCGTCTGTTTTCCCGGCCGTTTGCCCCTTTTTTTTCTGCTTTGCAATCCCTTGTATCCCTCTCGTAATATGTGGACATTTGAGCTGTACCTGTTCCTCTCCTCGCCGGCTTTGTTCTGCATTCCTCTAAGGTTCGCTCACATACGGCCACTTAATAGGCTGAGAAAACACAACCTGACGCATTGTCTCACCCAAGTCTCCATTTCCCATCACTACGTGAGAATTCCTGTAAAATTAGCGAAATAACAGACGCCAACCGAGGAGGAAAACAAGTCTGTGTTATCCCAACGTGCGGCGTCTCCGAGGGTCTCACCCTGCTTTATCAATCCTCTACGGTTACAGAATTGTCCTCAGATGGATACTTCTTTTTTTTTTTTTTTTCTTTTTAGGAGCTTTTATCATGAAAAAATGTTAAATTCCATTTCATGAAGTTGTTTTTGTGGTTTCTTTCCTGATTAATCCCCTAATTATATTGAAATCCTAATCCTATCCAGTAGTTTGGGGTATCCTGTGATAGCAAAGGGGGTAGGTGATGATTTGGGGTGTGGACACAAACGTTTTGGGTAGTCAGGAAAGCCGTAGATTATTGAAAAGGTTAATTGATATCAATCGCTTTACACCAGGTGCTTTTATAGATCCAAAATTCTCTGATGAATAGTTTCCGGACATTTGTTATGGCGATACAGCCCCCGTATGTAACTTGCGATGACATTACCGCTAATGGTAATGTACCGCCCCGTGCTCGGCTGCAGCCGAGACGCTCGGATCCGGGCTCGCTGGTGGGTTGCTCAAGCGTCTCCGGACCCGGGGGCCCTGTGATCACTCCGATCTGAAAGGGGCTGGCGTTTTAGGGGACTTGGGTGTACGGCCGTAGCCGTGTTTAAGTTCGTGACACCACCCACGGGATTTGTTGAAGGTGGACGCCACCGCTACGGTTTACAGGGCACCCGGGGGAGATGTTGCGCA
>NC_134360.1:16739485-16774485 GCF_048569485.1 Anomaloglossus baeobatrachus
TGCCGTCCACCAATACTCCCAAGTCTTTTCCAGTGACAGTTTTACCCAGTGTTTAATAATTGAGTGCATAACTGTACGTTTTATATTCCTCTGCCCAAGTTGATGACCTTACATTTATCCACATTAAACATCAATTGCCATTTCTTTATCGTTCCTATGGGAGACCCAGACCATGGGTGTATAGCTACTGCCCCCGGAGGACACACAAAGTTACTACACTCAAAAACGTGTAGCTCCTCCCGCCTAGCATATACACCCCCTGCTAGCCAGATCTAGCCAGTTTTTTGCTTTGTGTCAGGAGGATCCACACACACGCATGCATCCTTTTTTGATTTTTCATTTTTTACTAAAAGATTTGGAAGAAAAGCGGGTCCACTGGACCCCCGGCATGTCCCTTCACACTCCCCTGGCGGCAGTGCTGTTAAGGTTGACTTCAGGGCAGGAGCCCTTCATGCCGCGCTCCTTCACCATCCCTTAGGGGCTCTGATTTGAAGTGGGAGCCAACACGGTTCTCACTGCCTTGCAGGAGACCGGCCTCCATCCGCAGCCCTTGTGCAGGACCCTGCTGGACGGAGCACTGACCCCCACCCCACCAGGGACTGGACCCTGCGTCTCAAAGCTAAGTATAGAGACGTTATTCAGAGGGTCCTTCTGCAATGTGGGGCTCTTTTATTGGGGGGGACAGTGATTGCTGAATAATGCTGCCTTGTTTACTGTGTTTCCGGCCGGTTCCACAGTTTTTACTGAGAACCGCGCCGATGAGGCCTGATTTTCGGCCGCATGCATAACTTTAGGCCCCGGCTTCAGCCGCGGCCTAGTTTCGTTTCGTTCCCCTGCATGTCAGGCATGCAGGGGGACGCTGCAGAGCCGCCCGCCGGCCGCTCTGCACAGGGGAGGACGCTCCTTTTTGAGGTGATGATTCCCTCCCCTGTACATCTCCTTCGCCCTCCGATTCCCGCTCCTGGGTTAACCCCCGCCTCCCCCCCTCACTCTGGCGCCATTTTCTCAGCGTCTTAGTACACTGGTCGGCGCTGGCTGCCCTGCAGCACAGGGAGGGAATACTGGCTGAGGGTCCAGGCTTGGAATCCGGAGGGCACTCATAATATGGCCTGATAAGTCACAACCTCTGGTTGTGCACTTTTTATACACTCTCAGGCATTCTGAAGGAGTTAATTCTTTATCATAGAATCTCCCCCTCAGCAGCATGTCTCACTCTAGCAGCAAAGCTACAAGGCTGTACTCTACATGTGCTGCATGTAACCTCATATTGCCTGAACCGGCACACTGTAATGGTTCTTAGGTGGGAGTCTCCCCAGGCTGAACCCCTGTCTTGGGTATTCTACGCATGCTAGACAGAGCCCCCACCTCTGCAGCATGTCTCACAGAGCGAGGCTGCAGGCTGTTTTTTATTATCCACTGCAGGTAGTCTCGTACGGCTATACCGAGCTCCTAACCACTGTGGCCCCTCAGCATGGGGGCTCATTAATGGTCCCTCCAGCTGCTCCGGTTTCGGTGGCTGACCCCCATGGGATTCCTATTTCCAGGGGTCGGCTGTCCCGGCATCTGCTGAGCATGCAGTCCCCCTCTCAGGGCGTTTTCTGCTCGCTCGGCCAAGCTCACAAGGGACTCTCCTTCTGGGCTCAGACCCCGTTCTCCTGACAGGGAGACGCAGGGTCCCCTGTCCTCCCCGTCCCGCAGCTCCGATTACGAGCTGATTCACCGGACAAGGAAGATGTCTCTACCGCGGACACGGACGCTACTTTATGTACATTGATCCGTCCGTAGGTGACGCAGATGCGAATGATTGGCTTGCGTCCATTATTCTTGTGTCCGCCTGATCAGGGGAGTATTCCCCGCTGGCAGAAAGGCACGGTTTACCTTTAGCAGGTCAAGGAGTGTGTTACTTAACCACTCCAGCTTTCAGCCCGCTGCGTCCAAGCCCACAGCCTATCCTGCAGACCCCACAGCGGGGTTCTGCTGCCTGTCTCCCCCTCCCTTCAGAGAGGGTAGCCACTCCGGTCTAGACTGCCCGGTTAGTTGTATCAGTGGCTGACGGCACCTCTATAGGATTCTACCGTACATTAATTTTGTACTGGACCTCAATCCGCTCTGAGATGAAGCGTGTTTCTGAGGACTGTGTTTCCCCTGTCCACCAATGGTGGTCAAGAAGTGGGCTCATTCACTTCAGGTGGCTCAGCCCGGACCGTTATGTCAGTGGCTGATGGCTCCTCACTTAAGGTTCTGCGGTCCGCCCGGTTGTCCTTTGGGCCAAGTCGGTATGGGAACGGCAGGAGCTTGTTCTCCTCAGCTTACAGCAGTGCGGTTTTTTTGTAACTTCTCTGCTTCTCTGGAGGAGATGCATTCTCTCACAGGGACTCTATGCCCAAAACGGTTGCCTGAACTCCAGACTTCAGTCTTTTCATCCTCTGCCAGGTCTGCCATGCTAGACGCCGCACGGCGGTGGTCTGGGCTACCTTCCTCGCTATCCGCAGGCTCCTGTGGCTTCGAAATTGGGAGGCAGATGCCTCTATGGAGGTTCCTGGCTGGGCTCCCCCTTGGTGGGCCCAGTTTCCCCGGAACCAAGCTGGGTGAAATTAAGGAAGCTCTTGGCGGGGAGTGTGCTTCCTCGCCACAAACCTGTCCAGGGCAGGAATCAGTTGAGGTTTCGATGGTTTCCGTTCCTCCATCTGATCGTCCTCTAGCTCAGCCTAGGTTCATGGACCCAAATGGCTCGAAGCTGCGTCTTCAGAAGACCGCAGGAGATGCTGTCACTGAGTCAGTTTCCTCCGAGCTATTTAGCCACGCCAACAACCTCCTTGGTCGGTGGCAGGCTCTCTCCACTTGGCGACGTAGGGTTCTAACACGTCTCCGTTAAATGGGGGCGACATTATATCTCCCTGGGCTACAGGATGGACTTCTGTCCACCCGCCAAACAGATTTTTTCTGTCAACTCCTCCCGGCTCCAAGGCTGCCGCCTTCTCACAGGCTGTGGCATTTCTTGCTGGCCAATGGAGTAATTGTACCGGTTCCCGACTGGGAACGGTTCTGAGATTTTTGCTTAAATCTATTCCTAGTCCCCGAAGAGGGCAGTGCCTTCCGACCTGGATCTTTAGCTTTTCAAGCATAGCCAGGTGGGGCGTTTTCACATGGAGTCTCGGTTTTGTTCCGTGTGTTTTTTCTCACCGGATCAATCAAGAGCCCAAGGAGATTCCTTAGCAGCCATCGGCATCAGAGCTGCCTATCGGCAGGAGTCAATCGCAGTTTCTCACCAGCGTTGACTACGTTTTGACAATCGGAGTGGTCCAATTCGTGGCTCTTCCCTTGGGATTAGCCAAGGCCCCTCGAGTATTATCATTGAGGCAGCTGTGATTACGGTCCTTGCCCCCCTAGGGTTTGGCAGTGATCTTTTGCCCTGGTCAGCCTTCTTGTTGGGGCTTCATCCAGTGCTGACTCTTAGCAGAGTGCTTCGCTCACTCTCGCCACGCTGACCTATTCGGGTGGCTTGTCTTTCTGTCTAAGTCCACTCTGACTTCGAACCAGGGGCGTCAATGGAAGCGGTTCCTTGCCCAGTTTCCCCTGCGTCCTCTGAGACTGGATGTTTTCCGCTGTACAAGCGAACTCAATCCTCCCACGGGGTGGTGGCTTCGCCACTGACCAGAGGCTCGTTTTCAGTGGTGGCTTCGGCCACTCTGTCTCAGGGGCGCTCCTCTCTGGCCCGTCCCGGGTGATCCTCACCAGGATGCTAGCCTATCCGCCTGGGGAGCAGGATATCTCCACCGTGGAGCGCAGGGCGCTTGGACTCTGTCCGAATCAGCCCTCTGGATCAATGTGCTGGAAATCACTGCTGTATTTCTGGCTCTCCAAGCCTCCCCATCTGTGAGCGGCTAGGCACATTCGAGTCCAGTCGGGCAACGTGACAGCGTTTTCCTATTTCAGCTCCAGGGCGGGACGCTCAGCCGCCTGGCAATCTTGGCGGCTCAACATTCCTCAGTGGACAAGGGACTCCTAGTCCACCGTATCCGCAGTCCACATCCTAGATGTGAAAACTACGAGGCAGGCTATTTCAGCTGTCCAACCGCGGTCCACAATCCTCAGGTTTTGCGGTAGACACACTGGTTCATGTTTGATCCCAGCTTGTCTCTTTTCGAATTTCACCCTCTACCTCTTGTCCAGAGTCCTGCGCAAGATCGGTAAAGGGGGCCGTCGGGTCATTCTTCCAGACTGACCCAAGCGGGCTTGGTCCTCTGACCTGCTCCTTCTGTCCGTTGGGTTGCCATGGCATCTTCCGGACCGTTCAGACCTTTTCTCAAAAGGTCCGTTTTTCCCGTCAGAGTTCTTGACGGCATAGCTCTTGAGTCCTGGATCTTAGCGACTTCTGATATCCTTCCCGAAGTCATCTCTGCCTTGACTCGAGCTCCAAAGTGTCCTTTGACCTTTTTGGCCTAGCCGACCCTCCTGTCCCTTCCACAGTCCGGTCTACAGCTAGGACTATCCCTCATTAAGGGACAGGTCTCGGCCCTGTCAGTATGTGCCAGCGGCGTATCGCCCGGCTGGCTCCGGTGCGCTCCTTTAAGGGCGCATCTCACATCATTCCGCTTTTCCGGCGGCCTATGGAGACCTGGGACCTTAATCCGGTCCTCCCGGTTCCCGGAAACCCCCCTTTGCGCCTCTTGGGGAGGTTTTGTTGTTTCATCTTTCACAGAAAGGTACACCTTCTAGTGGCTATAATTTCCCGCCTGAGAGTTCTGGCTGCACTCTCTCGGAGTCGTCCCCCTTTTTTTGGTCTTTTGCATCAAGACAAGGTGGTCTTCGTCCGACTCCGGACTTTTTTCCCTAAGGTGGTTTCTGCCTCCACCTTATCCGGGGCAATTTTCCTGCCTTCCTTTTGTCCGGCTCCTGTTCATCGCTTGAGGAAGCGTTGCATATCCTGGATCTGGTGCGGGCGCTCCGGATCTACGTGTCTCGCACCGCCGTTATTAGGCGGTGCACCTCTCTAGTGCTGACTGGTCGTCAGCGTAACGGTCTCTCGGCATCTAAGCTGACCCTGATGTTGGCCTAGGTCGGCCATTTCCGAGACCTATGAGTGTACTCAGGTGCCTTCCCCGCTGGGGATCGGGGCACATTTGGTCAGACCTGTCGGCGCCTTTATTTTTGGGCTTTCAGGCACCAGGTTGCGGCTCAATAGGTCTGTCAGACTGCAGCTCAAATTAGTCTGCATGCTTTTTCGAAGCACTCCCAACGCATGCTCATGCTTTGGCAGACGTGGGCTTGGACAGACGCATTTTTCCGGCGTCTGTCGCCCATTTGTGAAGTTAGGTTTGCCTGCTTCTCAGTTGTCTGTTTATTCCCACCCATGGACTGCTTTTGAACGTCCCATGGTCTGGGTCTCCCATAGGAACGATAAAGAAAAAGAGAATTTTGTTTACTTACCGTAAATTCTTTTTCTTATAGTTCCGTCATGGGAGACCCAGCACCCTCCCTATGCCTGTTGGCAGGTTTCTTGTTCCGTGTGTCTTCACCGGCTGTTATTGTTGTAGACAGAGGTTCCGGTTCTTCCGGTTTTTACTCTGTCTCTCTTGTGGGTGGATGTCCTCCTTCAGCTTTTGCACTAAACTGGCTAGATCTGGCTAGCAGGGGGTGTATATGCTAGGAGGGAGGAGCTACACGTTTTTGAGTGTAGTAACTTTGTGTGTCCTCCGGGGGCAGTAGCTATACACCCATGGTCTGGGTCTCCCATGACGGAACTATAAGAAAAAGAATTTACGGTAAGTAAACAAAATTCTCTTTTTCTCAGTGAAAGCCTCCAGCCTACACAAATCCATCTGCAATATTAAATTCTTTTTTATTGATTACCTTGCAGAGATTAGTATCATCAGAAAATATTGAAATTCTACTCTCAATGCCCCCTATGAGGTCATTGATATGTGAAAAAGAGGACCCTATACTGATCCCTGATGTACCTACCTGTTGGTCATTAATAAATGTTGAGAGGGCCCAATACTGATCCCTGATGTACCTGACAGTTGGTCATTAAAAGAGGACCCAATACTTATCCTTAATGTCCCCCAGTATTAACTATGACCCAGCCAGTGTGGTCCATTAATGACCACCCTCTGTTTCTTATTATTGAGCCACTTCTTAACCCACTTACACATATTTTACGCTATTCCCATTAATCTAATTTTATATATCAACCTTTTGTGTGGCACTGTATCAAACACCTTTGAATACAGTATTTTGGCCATTATTTCAAACTCCCATGCACATTGGATAAACTTTTTTTTGCTCCCACCATTATCGGCGGAACTAACAGACCATCTGATGTGTATGGGGGGCTTCCGACTTGCCCTCCTTGGAACTTTTTTTTTTTTTTTTTTTTTTTACCCCCTACAACTCTTGCTGCAGAAAACGAGCATTTATATCGACATGCGTGATCCATGAGGGGTAACTTATCACAGCCACTTACCTCTGTGACTGATAGCTGGGGGTCTGGAATGAGGATCCCCCTTCTATTAACTCGGATAACCCTATTTTTTGTCCATGGTACTTCGGATTGTCAGGTTTTATTCTCCTTTATGTTAGTTGGATTTAATTATAAAAACATGTACGATCTAAAACCGTAAATTGCATTAGATTTATGCAAATAATTTCCAGAAACCCAGAAGGAATCATTTTCTGCCGTCGATTAATTCCAGGGACTGGGAGCCGAGAACATGTACCGCTGATTTATTCAACTTGTGCTACTAATTTCCATGACTGTTCTGTGTAATTCGCGTAATTTCGTTGCGATCTTGCGCGGCTTATTAGACGCGATGTCATCTGTTCTGCCTTCAGATGACAGCAGGAGACGCTCCCAAGTCAAACTGGGGTCCACGGCCGACTTCTTACTGGATATTGCGGAGACGGATCTGAGCCTACTGACGGCCAGCATCAAGGCCCCATCTGGTCACGATGAGCCTTGTCTTCTGAAGAGACTTCCCAATAACCACATTGGTAAGCACAAAATTAATGCCGCATTACGAGGGTTTGTTTATTAGATTATTATGGGATGTATTTCCCTTTTTTTTGATTTTTAGTTAAGTTTATGCAGTTGTAGAACATGAAATTTCTTCTCTATATGGCGCAGTATTCTTATTGGAGACAACGCGCTCCATATGTTTCTCCAGGAAACCTTCTCCTTTGATAGTCAGTAATATGAAGCATTGTCTCCATACGATTTAGCCCTTGGTGAAATTTCTATTTGGATTCCCCATGAACCCAATTAATGAATAGTATGGGCCTAAGGGTCTCCATAACTCTCTGCTTGAGAAGCAAAACCCCCAAGATGTAGGACGTCATTGTTTCCTAGACCAATTTTGGGTGTGGAACCTAAATATGGCTGATGACGGGTCAGAGAAAAGACCATCTTAGTATTTGTAACAAATAATGTTTTGGTTTTTTTTCAGGTATTTCTTTCATTCCTCGGGAGGTAGGAGAACATTTGGTCAGCATCAAGAAAAATGGCCGCCACGTGCCCAACAGCCCTATATCCATCATGGTTTACCAATCTGAGATAGGGGATGCCAGCAAGGTGAAGGTTTATGGACCTGGGTTGACAGATGGACGGACATATGAGATGTCGGATTTTGTGGTGGACACAAGAGAAGCTGGTCAGTACTCGGCCTTTGGTGCTGACTAAAGTGAGGTTTTCTTGGAGGGTGTGTAAGTCTATGCAATTACTTCCAGGTTATGGAGGACTCTCATTAGCAGTTGAAGGACCCAGCAAAGTTGATATACAAACTGAAGACCTGGATGATGGCACCTGCCAGGTGTCTTATTGCCCAACAGAGCCAGGAATCTACATCATATCGATCAAATTTGCAGATGAACATGTACCGGGTAAGACCGGCTCAGCCGCTTCAACCTAAATCTTTGACCTAAAACCATGACTTCTGTAATGTTAAGCTGCGCTGTTGACTCTCCGTAGATAGATAAGAAATAAGTAGGTGAGAATTGAATCTGCATCATCATCTTTAGCTGCTTTTATATTGAAAAATAAACTGACAGTGATTCTGTAGGACTAGGTGTAGGTCTGGAGGTGTTCTGTAGAACAATGATCAACACCATTCCTGATCTGCGGGGTAACATGAAGGTGCTGGATCCCCACAAAATGCCGTGTCTGATACGGCAAATCTTTCTCTTAAATGAGATGAAATGGAGATTCAGGCAGAGCAGCTTACAGCATCCCCTTAATTGTGCTTGTAGCACCCAGGGGGCCCAGGTCGGGTCTCGTACCTGTTTTACTCGTCACCAGGCCGGTGCAGAGGTCTTGGATGTCGTGGTGGCCTGCCTGGTTTCGTGCCCAGAGGTGTACACCAATAGAAGGGGATAGGAGGTGAAAGTTTGTTGTGAAGCCACCTGTGGTACGCGGCCAAGGATTAGTCGCCGCTGCTGTCGCTGTCCTACGGGGCGGATGGTAGTAGCAGCAGAGATGCTGTCACTTCCCGCAAGTGGAGCGGGCCCCGGGGAGGATGATGAAGGGAGCAGTAGTGGCAGTGGCCATTGGCGCCGAGGGGCGGGGCGCCGGTAATAAAAGTCCGAGTCGACTGCTGCGGTTCCAGGTGTCTTTACTCACAGTTGGTTAAGTAGCCCGGTTGCTGCCGCTGAAGTACTGCCACCGCTATAATGGGCTCCATTGACCTCGGATAAGTTGGAAGCTGCCACTGGTGTTTGGAAAATGTTCTTTGTAAGAGTTGCCCTTCCTGTTGTGAGGAACCCGGGCTGAGCTGTACGCTCCAAGCCACAGGCCCCGTGAAAGAAAAAGATGAAGGGAAGGTGGTGGTGTCGTGTTGCCAGAACTGATGTCCCTGGAAGACTGATTGGTGATTGTGTGAGTTGCTCCTACTTCTACCCCAAGTGGAACACCCCACCCTCCCACCCCCAGGAGGCTGTCCTAGTGACTGGGACATTCCCATGCTTCATGATGGCCAACCCCCTGCCTACCCTAGTCCAGCTCCCCAGTGAGAAGGCTTCTAAGCTGTATGTAAAGTGTGAATGTGGAACACCGGTGATTAACCCCCTCCTTACCCGAGGCGAATACCACACCTTAATTGAGGTGCAATATTCTGTGGCGACTGGAGCCGCAGGGGCGCCACATGCTGATTATAGTAGGTCTTAAGGGATGAACCCCACCAAATATTCATAGTTTATCCTAACAAAAATGCCATCTTATGAGGCCCACTGAACCTTACAGCTAGTAGAACACAAGCAGAGGATTATCTCCTGGCTCATCCATTAGATGCAGATAAAGCAGTGTGATCTGTCATTGCACAGGACACGTCTCTTCCAGAGTCCAGTGTTGGTGGCTTTACACCACTTCATCTGACACTCGGCATTGTGCTTGCTGATGTGCGGCTGCTGCATACAGGAAAAATTTTCCCCAGAGTCCAGTAGTGGCTGCTGCATCGGACACTCGGCATTGTACTGTACTTAGTGATGCTGCTCGGCTATAAAGCCCTTGGCACGCGCAGTGTTTGTGTTGATGTTACCTGGATTCTGCAGTTATGGGGTCAGCAGAGCGGTGGTGACTTTTCTGCCCTCTGCTCCTCAGCACTTGGCCCCCTGCTCTGTAAAGGTATGGGGTCTGCACGTCGTGGCTGAGTTACTGCGTTTCCTTCCACTTCTCAATAATATGCCTCATAAGTGATGGGGATAGATTCAGGAGGAAGAAATATGAATGTAAACAGACTTGTTACCCCGATGGCTCCTATTACAGGACACGCTGGTATCTGTGAGCTCTGCACCACCGGCTGCTCTGTCACATGGTCGTAAGGACAGATGGCATGGTGGGGGGGTGGAGGTTATACACCAGGGGGATCAGAGGTTATACACTGGGGGGCAGAGGCTATATTCCAGGAGCAATGGGGCTGGAGGTTATACACCGGGGAGGGTATGGGGCGGAGGTTATACACCGGGGAGGGTATGGGGCGGAGGTTATACACCGGGGGGATCGGAGGTTATATACTGGAGGGCGGAGGTTATATTCCATGAGTAATGGGGCTGGAGGTTATACAACCGGGGAGGGTATGGGGCAGAGGTTATACACCAGGGGCTGGAGGTTATACCTTGGGGGGTGGAGGTTATACCTCAGGGGCAATGGGGCAGGAGGTTATACACGGTGGAGCCATGATGGAGCGGATATTATACACCGGGGGGCAATGTGTATGAATAACATGACTTTATAATGACTGATGTGTCCCATCACTTTTCTCCATATTGTGCATTCTATACTACTCAGTATAATGATATTTCTTGCCTTTGTGTTGTGATTTCAGGAAGCCCCTACACGGCCAAAGTAACCGGAGAAGGCAGAGTGAAGGAGAGCATCACGCGGCGGAGGAAGGCTCCTTCCGTGGCTACAGTGGGGGGCATTTGTGAGCTTAATCTAAAAATACCAGGTGAGATTAGCAATTAATCTGCAACTTCTCATTTTACTTGTCAAATATTTCCAGTGATTTCATTTACTACGTTACAAGTGCAGACTAATGTCAAGCAATCTTCCAGCCAGCGCCGAGCTTCTGGAAGGATTAACGTGCTGCAGACAGTTCACGTACAGTCACCCGAGTCTGCAGGATTTCTCAACATGGCAATTAGTTTTCCCGTCATGTTGTCTCAACAAGATTAAAAAAAAGAAAAGGTGATACTCTGCTGATCCGGGTCTGGTTGAGTAGGAGCCGAAACGTAAAGTGGGTCCTGGAACAATTGCCTTCCATCCAAGCAGTCAGTGTCGGCGGCTCCATGTTACCGGGCTGTATGGACGTCATGTGCCTTCATGAATCCTCTTCTTTATACTTGCAAACTGTTAGGTAACGTTCAAGCCCCCATACATATTAGATTAATGTTGGCCGTACCCACCATATTGGCGGGAGTAACCGGTTGCAGACTCCCGCTCCTGACTCCTTTTGGTTTCAGGGGTGAGGAGCCACTGTCGGTGGATTTCGGCAGGAGTTTCTTCTCTAATTTCCTCTATGCTTCTGACCACTGTTTGCCCTCATTGACACCTCTATAAACATTTGTTATATGTATACTGTTTTGTTCTAATGTGTCCTATACTTTTATAGTTACTTGGTTCCTATTGGCTTTGGCACGAGAGGCTCTTTCGCAAACTCTGCCTTTTGCGCCATCTTCTGGACAGACGCCGACTCATCAGTCTACTCCGTCTACTCCACCGACCTGGGCAGCTACGGCATTAGGGTCGGAGGAGGGTCTGTTGTGTATAGCTAACAGCATGCTTAGGATTTTAGCTTGTTGATCAACTGGATAAACCGCATGTAGATATTTTTTTGGGAGGGGACATGTTGTTAAAGGGTTATTTTCTCCCAATTTATCTCCTATTCATAAATGGCTGACTATTAGAGGTCTAACGGCTGGGACCCAGCGATTCCAAGATTGGGGCTCTGTCATTAATGCAGTGAGAATGCACATGCTTTGCATCCACTCCATAGTGGACAGGGCTTTATTCATCACTGGAGGTTACACACCTCCGCTCCATTCACTGCAGGGTTTGGCTTTCTTCATCACTGGAGGTTGCACACCTATGTTCCATTCAGTGCGAGGCTTGGCTTTCTTCAGCACTGGAGCTTGCGCACCTCCACTCCATTCAGGTCAAGGCTTGGATTTTTTCATTACTGCAGGTTGCACAACTCTCCATTCAGGGCAAGGCTTGGCTTTCTTCATCACTGGAGCTTGCACACCTCCGCTCCATTCAGGGAAAGGCTTTGCTTTCTTCATTACTGCTGGTTGCACAACTCTCCATTCAGGGAAAAGCTTGGCTTTCTTCATCATTGGAGCTTGTACACCTCCGCTCCATTCACTGCAGGGCTTGGCTTTCTTCATCACTGGAGGTTGCACACCTCTCCATTCAGGGCAAGGCTTGGCTTTATCACTGGAGCTTGCACACCTCCGCTCCATTCAGGTCAAGGCTTGGCTTTCTTCATCACTGGAGGTTGCACACCTCCGCTCCATTCAGGTCAAGGCTTGGCTTTCTTCATCACTGGAGGTTGCACACCTCCGCTCCATTCAGGTCAAGGCTTGGCTTTCTTCATCACTGGAGGTTGCACACCTCCGCTCCATTCGGGTCAAGGCTTGGCTTTCTTCATCACTGCAGGTTGCACACCTCCGCACCATTCAGGGCTGCAGAGTCCCACTCTGGAAGTTCCAGAGCACCGATTTCAGGATTGTTGTGGGTAGTGGTGGTTGAATCCCTAGTAATTAACAAGTTATCCATATTATTTTGGACAGGAGATTTTTTATTTTTGGGAGGGAGGAATTTCCCTTTAAATTCATTTATAAACCTTTTTTAAAAACATTAAACCTATTGCTTTAGCCATTGCTACTGGTTTTGCTCATGTTCTAAATGCTTAATATCCACAGCGCTTGTAAAGATCGCTAGCTTACCCCAAACCTTGCTACAATTTCGGGTACCACTAGGAAGTGAAATGGCCATGCTGAATAATTTGTGCAGGAAATATATGAGCAACGCCAATGTGATGCCCGCTCTCATCCCACGGAGTGCCTGCCCCGCCACGGCCTGGTATCCTCCTCGTCAAATTTATAAGGCTCCTAATATCGGTGAATGTAGCAATGTAGCCATATTTTCGTTTCGTGGGTGTAGCCCCATTCTATTGATTGCATTCCTAAAAACGGCTGGTGGTTATGGAGAAATGAAAAATAATGATCTATTCTCATCCCGGACAACCCCTTTAAGGTTGCAATACAATTAGCAGTAGTATAAAATATGAACCGGCCACTTTCAACCTTTCAAAGACAAGCAGTGAAGCATGAAGCATGCGGGCTAGTGCTCCATCTGCCCAGTATGAATGCTATGGTCTGCTGCGCTGCTGATTACATCCATTCTCCGTGCCCGCACAATACTGACGATATTCCTGGTGACATGACCCTAAGTCATCTTCACTTCTTCTTCCCAGAAATCGATTTGACTGAACTGTCCGCTGAAGTCACCAGCCCCTCGGGAAGGACAGATGACGCCGAAATCGTCGACCTTGGCCACAACACCTGTTGTGTGCGCTTTATTCCTCAAGAGATGGGAGTGCACACAGTGAGCGTAAAGTACCGGGGCGAGCACGTACCGGGAAGTCCTTTCCAGTTTACCGTGGGACCACTGGGAGAAGGAGGAGCCGAGAAAGTAAAGGCTGGAGGTCCTGGTCTGGAGAGAGCAGAAGCTGGAATTCCAGGTAGGAAACTTCTCAAGCAATGGACTCTAGATTATCCACCAGGAATGGGATATTTCACAGGGTAAAATCATCAAATGGGATCTTATGATCGTGCCAAGTAGAGATGGAATAATTTACATGGATAATGCTCTCTTGCCTCTCGGTAGCTGAATTCAGCATATGGACACGGGAAGCCGGTGCCGGTGGACTTTCCATAGCTGTCGAAGGGCCAAGCAAAGCTGAGATTTCCTTTGAGGACCGAAAAGATGGATCCTGTGGGGTTTCCTATGTTGTTCAAGAGCCAGGTATGTTATTTTAATAACCAACATTGCAGTGCTTTAAATACATTCATATATTTTGGATTGGTGTGGAGTCAGGTAGATAAGAGGGCATCAGAGCAGCTCAGGCTCAACGAGGGGTCAGGGTTTGACTTGGTAGAATTACCTTCAGTGGGGAGGGGTATAATTGACCATCTGGGTACACTGAATATTCACTCTGTGGACATCAGTAATGAGGCACGTAGGAAAGTTTAGGATATCCCATTCTAAATCCACAGACCTTAGTAGAGTTGGTCCATCTCTAATGGCTTCCACTCTTCTAGGAAGGTTTTGGAGTCATCTGTAGGACTTTTTGGCTATTCATCCAGAAGAGCATTTGTGAGGTCAGACCCTGATGATGGGGAGAGGCTGTGCCCACAATCTCCGTTCCAGTTCATCCTAAAATTGGTAGGGTTAAAGTCTGGGATGTGAGAGGTTGGTCATGTTCTTCTACCAACCATGTCTTACACTGGGCATAGTCATGGGGAACAAGAAAGGGTCTTTCCCAAATTTGCTCCTGCAACGTTGAAAGGTGCAATTGTACAAAATGTCTTGTGCTAAAGCATTAATATTTCACTTCACTGGAACCTAGGGACCTCAGCCAACCCTCGAAGAGCAACCCCATAGCATTATCCCTCCTCCACCGAACTGTACAGGGGGTACAATGCAGTCAGAGGGTAACAATCTCTATTCACCAAACCCAGACTCCTCTAAGACACAGAGAAGTGCGATCCGTCCCTAAACAGAACATATCTCCTCCAGAATTCAGTGGTAGCAGCTTAACACCGCTCCATCCAACGCTTAGCATTGTGCTTGGTGATGTACGGCACTGTATTGTGCTTAGTGATGTACGGCTGCAGCTGCTCGGCCATGAAGCTGCCGGTGGGCGCATAGTTTGTGCTGATGTTACCAGAGGAGGAGGTCTGGATCCACATGAGAAATTCCTACATGCTGAGACACTGAAAGGAGGAACAAGACGCCCATACACCTGTATGATGTTTGGAGGGTGACCTCCCCCTTTTTCAAGCAAAAAGGGGGTGATTTCCCCAAAGATGAGGGAGGTTTCCCCAACCCCCAAATTGTCCGGACATCTTGTTCCTCCTTGCATTCTCATCATGTGGGAATTTCTCCTGTAGATCTACAGCTATGTCCGTTTCAGGTAGCAGAAAGCCGCTGTGTATATATATATATATATATATATATATATATATATATATATATATATATATATATATATATATATATATATATATATATATATATATATATATATATATATATATATATATATATATATATATATATATATATATATATATATATATATATATATATATATATATATATATATATATATATATTTGGAGTGTTACATAGGCCAATATGGAAAATAATCTTCCTATTTTCCTTTATTTCAGGTGACTACGAAGTGATCATCAAATTCAACGATGAACATATCCCACAGAGCCCGTTCATGGTCCCGATCATCGCGCCCTCGGATGACGCCCGCCGGCTCACTGTCTCTAGTCTTCAGGTGAGGCACAAGGAAACATCTCTTCTGGCTGCCGCCTGGTGACCCATTAATTCCCTGTTCTGAAGTCCAGCAGAGAGGACGAAAATATACGATATATCTCCCATCCTATAGATTAGCGCATTAGTAGGGATGTATGGTGCACAGCCACCGATAACATTTTAATTCCTTTTGCAAAGGCCAGAAAGTAGTAATCCTTGGCGGCTTTTGCGCCTTAATTTATTTAAGGCTATGTGTGCACGTTGCAGATCTGGTGCAGAAATTTTCTGCACCTTCTAGCAGAAAAATGCACCAAAAAATGCATGCATTTTTGGTGCTTTTTATGCCATGCATTTTTGGTGCTTTTTATGCCATGCATTTTTGGTGCTTTTTATGCCATGCATTTTTGGTGCTTTTTATGCCATGCATTTTTGGTTGCTTTTTATGCCATGCATTTTTGGTGCTTTTTATGCCATGCATTTTTGGTTGCTTTTTATGCCATGCATTTTTGGTGCTTTTTTTATGCCATGCATTTTTCTTAATGGCGTCAGAGTCGAAGGGCAGGAAAAAACACGCCAAGAATTAACACGCTGCTAATTATTTTCTGCACCAAATCTGCGGGGGAAAAATAAGCAACATGTGCACAACATTTCAGAATTTTTATGGACTTTGCTGGCCTGAAAACAGACATGCAGATTTAAGCCACAAACTGCACCAAAACTGCATAAAAAAAATGTACTGTGTGCACACAGCCTTAAGGTACAGTTTAAGCTCCTGACACATTTGTCAGATGGGTCCACATTCACCTGCCGCAGGTAAAAGTGTCCTTTTGGCTCTGATCAGACTGATCCTTTTTTTTTTTCTTTTCATACCAGATTATTCCATAGTGGTATAGATTGGATGTTTACAGCACAATGTCCGCCATTATATCTGACTGCCACTACGAAACAGTGTGAAAAAAGCCAAAATCCATTGTGAGATTTATCTGCTTTTCCACTGTCTGCCCTTTTCACGGGAAGCCTAGCCCTGCAATGCGCAGTATATTTCCCCAATTACACCAAGTGTGAACAGTGCCTTAGTCTTTCCCTCTCCCCCTGGGCTCATCACAGGGCCATTAATTGGTCACGGTGGCTTTATGGTGTTTTTCTTGTGTTTCATTTAAAGACCTTTGACAGCAATTCTCTTCTAATGCGGTTACCTGCTAAAGAGGGAGATCCTGCGGCGTGACCTCTGCGCAGAGGATTCCCTGTGCAGCGCTGCCAAGCTCCGTCCCTCTTTAGCATTTAGCTGGAAACAGACGGTTTGTTGAGAAGGATCTGCTCTAAGGAACAGACGTCTTCATGACCTGATTCACCTTTCTTCCTCTTACAGGCATTGATAAACACAAGCTGCACATAGACAGCCATTGCTTTTTTTCCCTCCCTTCCAGAAATAGCGCTACTACTGGCTGGTGTCTATTACTGCAGTTCATACTTATTCAGTAAATGACTGCAATTCCAGTAGAGAACAGTGGGCAGGGGTGGCCCTGCTTTAAAAAACAAAAAAACATTGACTATGTGCAGCTTAATGTATATAAAACAACATCTTCAAAGGGATTTTTTGCTTTAATAAAATCCGTCTCCAGGGTTGGGTCCAGCTCAGTCTCCGCCGCTGCTGCTGGTCTTTGTTTGTCTGCAGCAGTGACATAGGAAGCCCTGAACTCAAGCACAGCCACCGAGCTCACTGATCGCCTGCAGCACCGTCAATTTCACTGCTGCAGACAAACACAGACTGGCAGCAGAGGAGACTTTAGTATTGGACTTGGAGAGGGAGAGTAAAGTCGTTTTTTTTTTTTTTTTGATTTGTTTTTTTAACACCTAAAAAAATTTGTGAGATCATGGTCTTAAGGCCGCTTTAACGCAACAACATCGCTAACGAGATGTCGTTGGGGTCACGGAATTCGTGACGCACATCCGGCCTCGTTAGCGACGTCGTTGCGTGTGAAACGCACGAACGACCGTTAACGATCAAAATTACTTACCATATCGTTGATCGTTGACACGTCGTTCCTTTCCCGATTATCGTTGCAGGACGCAGGTTGTTCCTGTGGCAGCACACATCGCTACGTGTGACACCGCAGGAACGAGGAACATCTCCTTACCTGCCTCCACCGGCAATGAGGAAGGAAGGAGGTGGGCGGGATATTACGGCCGCTCATCTCTACCCCTTCGCTTCTATTGGCCGGCCGTTTAGTGACGTTGCTGTGACGACAAACGAACCACCCCCTTAGAAAGGAGGCGGTTTGCCGGCCACAGCGATGTCACTAGGCAGCTTAGTATGTGTGACGGGGGACTTACGATATTGTGCGCCACGGGCAGCGATTTGCCCGTGACGCACAAACGACGTGGGCAAGTGCGATCGACAGCGACCTCGCTAGCGAGGTCACTGTGTGTAAAGTGGCCTTTAGTGTATGTTCACACGTTGCTTTTTTGCTTCAAGGTTTTTTTGGGGTGGGCATTTTTTTTGTTTTATGCAAATTAAAAATTGCTTTTTACAGTACCGGCCAAAGCTGAGATTCCAGAAATCTCCTGCATGCACAGACACTTCCTAAATGAAATGAAAAATCGCTGTATTTTTGAAAAAGCGGTGTCTGTTTTTTCAGTGGTTTTTTTAAGCTTTTTTCCACTCTAGAAAGCAATGAGAAAGGGTAAAAAAAAATTTGCATTTTCTGCAGTTTTTTTTTTTTTTTTGCAATTTTGTTGATTTTGTTGTGGATGAAACTAACTTTATTTAAACATGTACTGTAGACAACTGACACCAAAAAAGCTGCAGAACCGGCATTACAAAATGCAACTTGTCCAGGATATTCACCCGCATATTGCTATAGCAGCCCATAAAAAGATACCGAGGCTCTAGGAATGAGGAATACTTCCTTGATGGTTGGGGGTCTGAGAGCTAAAAGTGGTGTCACACACAGCGACGATGACAATGACGTCGCTGCTAAGTCACCATTTTCTGTGACGTAGCAGCGACGTCGCTGTTGCTGTGTGTGACATCCAGCAACGACCTTTCCCCTGCTGTGAGGTCGCCGGTTGTTGCTGAATGTCCTACTTCATTTTTTGGACGTTGCTCTCCCGCTGTGAAGCACACATCGCTGTGTGTGACAGCGAGAGAGCAACGAACTGAAGCGAGCAGGGAGCAGGAGCCGGCGTCTGGCAGCCTGCGGTAAGCTGTAACCAAGGTAAACATCAGGTAACCAAGAAGCTCTTTCCTTGGTTACCTGATATTTACCTTAGTTACTAGCGTCCGCCGCTCTCACGCTGCCAGCGCCGGCTCCCTGCATACGTAGCTGGAGTACACATCGGGTAATTAACCCGATGTGTACTCTGGCTAGGAGTGCAGGGAACAGGGAGCCAGCACTGGCAGCATGAGAGCGGCGGACGCTAGTAACTAAGGTAAATATCGGGTAACCAAGAGAAGTGCTTTCCTTGGTTACCCGATATTTACCTTAGTTATGCTTCCACGCGTCGCTGCTGGCTGGGGGCTGGTCACTGGTCGCTGGTGAGATCTGCCTGTTTGACAGCTCACCAGCGACCATGTAACGACGCAGCAGCGATCCTGATGAGGTCAGATCGCTGGTCGTGATCGCTGCTGCGTCGCTATGTGTGACACCACCTTAAGACCCTTAGTCATTCTGAAAAGAGACCTCTGTGCAGCTCCTACTGATTGGAGCAGAGGTCGACCATCTCCGCTGTATTCAGTCTGAGTTGGCGGAGATTGCGGTGCACAGCGCTCCCCTATCCCTGGTGGAATTGACCTCCGCTCAATGTAGACGTCTTATATGGCAAAATATAGATTCTTATGTAGTATGTATGTCTAAAAATGTAATCAAGGAAAAAAAAACATTATTATCACTAGTAACAAACCGGACTTTACAAGGGGCACGCATTTTACTAATTTCATTGCTACAACTATGGGGAAGATCATGGTCGGAGGAAACTAATGCAGGGTCTGCATCGTCTTCAACTTAAGACTTTGGAGATCTGACCCTCATCCACTGAACACAAGAGGCAATGAGCTGCTGTTTAGGCGGGCTTTGCACGTTGCGACATCGGTAACAATGTGTTACCGATGCTGCAGCGATTGTCCCGCCCCCGTCGCACGTGCGGTATCTAGTGAAATCTGCCGTAGCGATTATTATCGCTACGGCAGCTTTACACGCACATACCTGCCGTGCGACGTCCCTCTGGCCGACGACCCGCCTCCTTCCTTAGGGGGCGGGTCGTGCGGCGTCACAGTGATGTCACATGGCAGGCGGCCAATTGAAGCGGAGGGGCGGAGATGAGCAGGATGTACACATCCCGCCCACCTCCGTCCTTCTCATTGCAGCCGGCGGCAGGTAAGGTGATGTTCCTCGCTCCTGCGGCTTTACATACAGCAATGTGTGCTGCCGCAGGAACGAGGAACAACATCGTACCTGTCGCACCATCTGCATTATGGAAATGTCGGAGGCTGCAGCGATGATACGATAACGACGCTTTTGCGGTCGTTCATCGTATCAAAAAGGTTTTACGCGTTGCGATATCGACTGCGACGCCGGATGTGCGTCACTTTCGATTTGACCCCATCGACATCGCACGTGCAATGTCGCAACGTGCAAAGCCGCCCTTAGTCCAGAAATGTATAAATTTAACATTTTTTTTTTTAATAAAATTGTATTAGATCTCTAATATTGATTGCAATTTTCAGGAGTCCGGTCTGAAGGTCAATCAGCCGGTATCATTCGCCATCAGACTGAATGGTGCAAAGGGCAAGATTGATGCCAAGGTGCATAGTCCTTCAGGAGCTGTGGAGGAATGCCATGTTTCTGAGCTGGAAACAGGTGAGGATATCCACTACTCACATAATGTTAGGGATATTTGGCTTTTGGGTAAAATTTCTGGATTGTCCTAGAATTCCCTCTAACCTTTTCAGATGAACTTCTGGTGGCCTCCTCTAATCGTTTTGGATGCTCATGTCCAAGTGTTCAATATTTCAGGACTTTTTGCACAACTTGCTGTTCTCTAACAAGGAGCTTAATGGCAAAATAACAGTTGTTTGATCCATGAATGGCCCAATAAATTTCGGGGTTGAATTAGAATTGGTATTAAACCGTCCTCCTCATCATGGTGTTCACATTCTGACATCATGAGACCACGATGATCACCAGTACCGCACCATTGTGAGGCTTCAAGCAGGATGTTCTCAAATGCAAGTGGCCACTGAACTTGGTGTCACCAGCAAGTTGTACAGAGATACAAAGAGACTGGAAGAGTCAAAGGCAGAGAAGTGGCCACTGAGCTTAGAGCGTCACAGAGTATCACCAGCAGGCTGTAGAGAGACGCAAAGAGACTGGAAGAGTCATAGAAAGGCAGAGATGTGGATGTCATTTGGCCTCATCCCACACTGATGACCACTTCACTGTGCACAATGCCCTTCAGAACCAGATGATGAATGCCACACAACTCCAGGCACATTTAAGGGAGGTGAAAGGAACCCAAGTGTCACATCAGACCATTCAAATTGTTTACATCAGCATGGTCTGCATGCTAGAAGACCTGCAAAGTACCTGACTGCAGCACCAAGCACAGGCGTCATCTACGTACCTGACCACACCACCAGGCACAGGCGTCATCTACGTACTTGACCACACCACCAGGTACAGGTGTAATCTACGTACCTGACCACACCACCAGGCACAGGTGTAATCTATGTACTTGACCACACCACCAGGCACAGGCGTCATCTACGTACCTGACTACACCACCAATCACAAAATCACATGCATAATCGACGCTGGACCATGGGTCAGTGGCCTCAGTGCTGGTCACTGATGAAAGTCGATTCACTTTCAGCAGAAATGATGGCCGCCAATGATGGAGATATCAAGGAAAGCGTTGTGCATCAGCCACTGCTGTCACCAGATGAGCCTTTGGTGGTGGTGGTGTTGGTGTGGGCCGTGTGTCTAGTCAGTACAGAACGGCCTTACACTGTGTGAATGGTACAGTGACCGCCCCTACTACTGGAATAACATCATTAATCCAGTCATTCTGCCTCTGCATGAACAACGCCAGCCTAATTTCATCTTAATGGAGGACAATGCTCCAGCTCATCAAGGTTGGATAATTAGGGACCAGCTGCGGGAGAATGGGGCACCTTAAATTAAGCGTCTAGCACTTTTCCCAGATCTGAATCCCATAGAAAACCTAGGGGAATCAGCTGAGACGCCGTGTAGAGGCCGTAACTCTGTACCCAAGAAGCTCAATGATCTGAGGGCCGCTCTTCAAGAAGAGTGGGATGCCGGCCTTCGCAGACAATAATTCCACTGATGACCAGCAGGAGGCAGCATTGTCAGCTGGAATTGATGTTCAAGGCCAATAAGTTATTGGGACATTGATATTTTGGGGGGTGTAGAGGTGGAGGGGTATACCCACCACTGGTGTTTAGCTTTTGTTTCAATAATTTGAGATGAGGAAATCGCCATTGCTGCCGCTACTTAATTGCCCGACTTTCATGATAAAATATCACCGTAGCGTGAACTTGTGAAGTTTTAAATTTAACCCAAAAGCTAAATATCCCGAATATGTTGTAGTGTGTTTGTAAAATATATGTAAAGAGTTCACACAATATATGAAGATCTGTCAGCTATGAATATTTGCAAAATTTGCCATGGGAAGGGGGGGGGTCATCGCTCTACTTTAAAAGGCCAATGTCCACCACTACTATTTTTTTTGTTCTTTCAGATAAGTATGCAGTGCGCTTCATTCCCCGGGAAAATGGCATGCACACGATTGATGTCAAGTTTAACGGAAGTCATGTGCCTGGCAGCCCCTTCAAGGTGCGGGTGGGAGAACCAGGACAGGAGGGAGACCCCGCTCTTGTGACGGCGTATGGTGCTGGACTGGAGAGAGGGGTTACAGGTATGAGTGCTAGAAGCATGGATATGGCCATCGCAGGGGGTTGGACCCAATGGCCATGGAGGTCCCTTCCAACTCTACCATTCTATGATTCTTGATATCACGCATCAAAGTCTTCTGCTGCTGAACAGACTGCAATTTCTATTAAAATGAACAAATGGGAGTTGTATATTGTCAGTAGGTGGGGAGTCTTGCACTCCTAAGCTGGCCACAACTCCAATTTAGGCCGGATCAATCGAAGAACTAATGTGTATTACTCCCTATTCATGACATACTTTTTTGTTATGGTGATTTTGCAAAGATCGGCTGAAAAAGGCACAGCCAATTTATGCTGCACTAGGATAGGGGCTTCCTTGGAAGGTAATTGAAGGGTATACATGGGTTACTATGGAAGACGTGGAACTAAAACCCCTAGGTCTGCCATCTGTGCCTAGCAGCAGCTTATTCTACTCTATCCTTTTTTCTTTGCGCCTGTAACATCTGCCTGGATCAACAGACTCAGGTAGGATGTAACGGACAGACTAGAGGGAAGCCCCTCACCAAGCAGGACCCCAGAACCCTGAAACCCTTTAACCCCTATACAGGGATTTGGAATTACACAGGGCCCTGGAGATCTCTGCCCGTGGAAGGCTGCAGTCCGATGAGAGTAGTCGTCAGGCAGGGTCAAACCAGGAATAGCAGAACAGGGACAGAATCGGCAGGCAAGGGCGTAATCAGAAAACGTAGCAGTGGTCAGATCCGGGTCGGGCAGAAGGGTAGTCAACAACAAGCAAGTCAGCGCACAGGAATCACAAAACAAACAGCACATGAGCCGAAATCAGAACTATCTCTGGCAGAGGTCAGCAGACAGGAGGGGGAATAAGAAGGGTGTGGTGGCTTCCCATTGGCTGTAGCTGAATGATGGTATTTCAGCTGGAAGACACACGCCACCCACAGTCAGCCAGCGGTACTGCAGATCCCAAGATAACCCAGCCCAGTGGATGATCGGAGCCTGCGCCCACCGGTGCCGCTGGCATCGACTCCTCTCCCATCACCAGCACCATCCACGGCAGGAACACTGCGTCGCCTGGCGATCGGAGCAGAAGTCGTTGGAGCAGACTCCGGCAGTGACGTAACAGCACCCTTTTAGGACTATATATCACTTATTGGGGAAATTCCACTAGGTAAAAGGAGACTAATCAAAGCTTGATGCCTTTAAGAGATGGAAGCTAATTTTAACTCTTCACTGACTCACTACCTTCACATCTTTGCAAATCTTCCAGTTTCTGAGCTGGGAGATGGTGCTGTGTGTGTTGAGTCTCAGAAAAACCCTTTACACTCAGTTACTTCATCTTCTAGTACAGGGGTGGGGACCTTTTTACTGCCGGGGGCCATTTGGAAAATTCTACCAACCTTCGGGGGCCGCACAAAATTATCAACTTGAAAATGACCCGGCTATAATTAGTCAAACAATTAACTCTCCCCTATACCCCTACTGTGGCAGCCGTAGATGATTCTCCTTGGTGCGCTGTGATGTTTGATTCTCACAACTGCTTTTCCAGGTTTGTCTTTGTTTGAAGCGCAGATTTGTAAATCATATATATCACACAGGAGACACTGTATATACACACACCGCTCTGACACACTGGCCGTATACTGCACACAGCCTTGACACAGGTTTCCTATTTTACACCACCCACGATACACACTGGCCATATATAGTACACATGCACAGGAGATACTGTATACTGCACACAGCACTCACACGCCGTATACAGCACACACAAGCCATACACAGCACTCACACGCCGTATACAGCACACACACAAGCCATACACAGCACTCACACGCCGTATACAGCACACACGCAAGCCATACACAGCACTTACACGCCGTATACAGCACACACACACAAGCCATACACAGCACAAACACAAGCCATACACAGCACTCACACGCCGTATACAGCACACACAAGCCATACACAGCACTCACACGCCGTATACAGCACAAACACAAGCCATACACAGCACTCACACACCGTATACAGCACAAACACAAGCCATACACAGCACTCACACGCCGTATACAGCACAAACACAAGCCATACACAGCACTCACACGCCGTATACAGCACACACACAAGCCATACACAGCACTTACACGCCGTATACAGCACACACACACAAGCCATACACAGCACAAACACAAGCCATACACAGCACTCACACGCCGTATACAGCACAAACACAAGCCATACACAGCACTCACACACCGTATACAGCACAAACACAAGCCATACACAGCACTCACACGCCGTATACAGCACAAACACAAGCCATACACAGCACTCACACGCCGTATACAGCACACACACAAGCCATACACAGCACTTACACGCCGTATACAGCACACACACACAAGCCATACACAGCACAAACACAAGCCATACACAGCACTCACACACCGTATACAGCACAAACACAAGCCATACACAGCACTCACACGCCGTATACAGCACACACACAAGCCATACACAGCACTCACACGCCGTATACAGCACACACACAAGCCATACACAGCACTCACACGCCGTATACAGCACACACACAAGCCATACACAGCACTCACACGCCGTATACAGCACACACACAAGCCATACACAGCACTCACACGCCGTATACAGCACACACACAAGCCATACACAGCACTCATATGCCGTATACAACACACACACACAAGCCATACACAGCACTCACACGCCGTATACAGCACACACACAAGCCATAAACAGCACTCACACACCGTATACAGCACACACACAAGCCATACACAGCACTCACACGCCGTATACAGCACACACACAAGCCATACACAGCACTCACACACCGTATACAGCACACACACAAGCCATACACAGCACTCACACGCCGTATACAGCACACACACAAGCCATAAACAGCACTCACACACCGTATACAGCACACACACAAGCCATACACAGCACTCACACGCCGTATACAGCACACACACACAAGCCGTATACAGCACTCAACAAGCCATACACAGCACTCACACGCCGTATACAGCACACACACAAGCCATACACAGCACTCAACAAGCCATACATAGCACTCCACATGCCGTATACACAGTACATAAGGAGAAGAAAAAAAGCTCTGCATGTAAACATGTGCACACCAGAAATTAGATATACCAATAAACCTTACAATATGAAACTTTATTAAGTGCCAAACACAACAAACAGCGCGCGCACACACACGCCGTATACACAGCACACACACGCCGTATACACAGCACACACACGCCGTATACACAGCACACACACGCCGTATACACAGCACACACACGCCGTATAAACAGCGCGCACACACAGCACACACGCCGTATACACAGCGCACATGCCGTATACACAGCACATACACAGCACACACGCCATATACACAGCACATACACAGCACACACGCCGTATACACAGCACGTACACAGCGCACACGCCGTATACACAGCACATGCACAAGCCGTATACACAGCACACGCACATGTATACACAACAGACGCTGGACACTGAAGTCACAAATACATTTGATATATGGTGGTATATATTAGATATAAACACACTTAGCGCAGATATAAGTACCTGCTGCTTAGGTGCCCTGTAAGATCAGGTGCAGCACAAGTGATGGATGCAGCAGCTTAGCTCAAGGGCTGGCTTCATTCTCGTCTGCTCTCCAAGAAAAGACCTGCTAGCCATGAACAGCCGAGCACAGAACGGGAGGGTGAGAGGCAGCACGCACAGCACTATGCAGCCTTCTATGTCCCGTACAGGCCCCTCCCCCATCACTCTGATTCTAGCTGTAATCTCACAGGGAGCATGTAGGAGCAAGAGGGAGGAAGTCCCACCCCCAGTGCTGTCTCCCGGCAATAGACAAGATGACCGGCTGCCCGAGCACCTCAGCCACTGGGAATCTGCTCCAGTGCCCCGGGGGCCACAGAAAAGGTCATCGCGGGCCACATACGGCCCGCGGGCCGGAGGTTCCCCACCCCTGTTCTAGTAGATTAGCCCTTTAGAGGCAGTCATGTCCTCCTCTTTTAGATTTACCCATTAGAAGCTGCTGCATCCTCCTCTTTTATATAAGTTGTATAATACACAGGTGAATGTAGTTACTGTCATTTTTTGTGTTTCTTACGAGGCTTCCAGTTTCTGAGCTGGGAGATGGCACTATGTATGTTGAGTCTCATAAAAACCCTTTACACTCAGCTATTGGCTTTAGAAGCAGCCATGTCCTCCTCTTGTAGATTAACCCATTAGAAGCTGCTGTATCTTTTTCTTTTATATGAGGGGTATAATACACAGGTGAATGTTGCTAGTGTCATTTTTTGTGTTTCGCTTTAAATGCCCCATTTCTTTCCCATACTACCAACCATGTTGGGTACGTTGACGACAGTTTGGGGACCTCTTCAGTTCATGTCAAGTTACTACATTTCTCTTTCCAAGCCATTTCAGTTCATTGTCCTTTTCACAATGCTCATCGTGTAAACTTAGTAAGATATCAGTTGTGAGCAGACAGCACGGCGTTCTGGCTGTGGAGCGATGTGTTGACAGTTTGATGGTCTGGAAATGATGCAGCCCCCGAGCTGCCGGCCTGTGCTGCTCTGATAAGCCCTGCAGGGTATTCATTGTTGGGTTTGTACGCGTGTCCTTCGGCTATGCCAGCTCATTATTACAAAGCAGATGTTCCCTATTCATACATTCCATTAAAATAAGCCATTGTTTCTGTGATGAGCCCAACCCGCAGAACAATGTTTCGGATATTGATGTGTTACAGGTCTGGAAATATTTTTTGACTTTGTGCATTTGGCTTAACAGAAAAATTCCAAAATTCTGGCTACCTTAAAGGGGTCCTATTACTAAAATATTAGGATATATTGACCTCTCCCCATCAAGAGAGTTGTAAGAAATAAGCCTTATGTTTTGGCAGACCCACCCTGCCAATGTATCACGAAAATACCCACTACCACTGATGGCAAGGCACAACCTTTGCTCGTGTCCGTAGATGATCCCTGGTACAGGATATCAGTGGTGTATACCTGTGGTGTAATGTAGACTTCCAGAGCTCGGTGCAAGGAAGGTATTGCACTCCTGAACAAAGTCATAATGCTTCTTGAGTGCCCCCATTAAAATAAACTATACCTCCTGCTTGCCCCCCTAAAGCAAACCATGTGTGATGACAGCCCCCAAACCCACCCCACCGAAAGAAAACTTTGCCGGCTGAGTGCCTCCCTAAAATGAACATTTTCCCGCTGAGTACCCCCATAAGAATTTCTCTTGAGTGCCCTCTTTACAAAGTAATAATGCAAAATTTGTGCCACCCCTGCAAAAAAAGTGTTTATGCTCCCTTTATTCGAGCAATAGAGTCCTTCCCTGTATACATTAAAGTTGCCACAGGTGGCACAATGGGATGATATTGTGACGCCCTGGACTAGTCAGGTCGTCCCAGGTAGTCCCATGCACACACACCCCTCCCCTAAAAAGGTGACAGCAGCCAAACTACAAACCTTTGTCACCACCCTCCGGGTTTGATGTTCACACCAGGGGTCAGAGCCAGGCGGTTGGCTCCGCCCACCGAGGAGTTCACAGGCCAGGAGGCGGGAAAAATAGTGGGTGTAGTCTAGTCTTGACAGTGGAGTGAAGTGGAGTTAAGTTCAAGGGCAGACCTGTGCTCAGGCCTGCCAAAGTCTACACCAGGTGTCTGGGTTGGAGCCCAGTCACCTCTGGCAAAGAGGCAGACGGTGGTGGCCGCCTGCAGGAGCTGGGATTACAGCCGGTGTAACCGTAGGGACCGGGGACGGGCGGTGGCCCGCCGGTACCGAACTGGGGAACCGATTAGAAACCGGAGCACCAGGAGGGGTACTCGGCCTAGTTGTTTCTGGGCCTCGTACTGGGTCTAAGTCAAATCAACTGACTGAGGACTGGACTTTAGGACCTTTCCCACACAAGACCCAACTGAAGACAACAGCCCAACGATTAGGGTAAAGCCACCGCCCAGGCTTAAAGACCCGAGGGGCCATCGTCTGCGGGCAAACAGGGCTCTCCCGACACACAGCAAGCCGGGGAGTGGACTACCGTTGCTTAGGCATAAGAGTCATAACTTTCACACGAGAGGTGCAGGAGAAAGGCGGAAACCAGCAACCTGTTAAGGGGAAAACTGCAGCCGGCTATGGGCACCGTTCACCATCTTGTTTGGTTTACCAGAGACTTCAGCGTGTTTTCTCATAGTGAGTACAACAGTGCCTTCGGGCCGCACTGCACCGACACTCCAGCACGCACCCGTCCCCTCGCCTCAGCATCTCCCTCGGGCCCCCAGGACCACCATCCCCACTACCCACGGAGGGGGTCAACACCAAGCTGCGCAACACCATCCCCGGGAGCCTAGTCAACGGCAGCGGTGGTGTCCATCCATTCACCACAACCCGTGGGTGGCGTCATGAACTTAAATCTCCTATAAACCACCGCGGCTCCGGCTGTGGATCTCCCCACCGAAGTCCCTACGTGTAGCGCCAGCCCCCTTTCAGAGCGACGTGACCCCCGGGTCCGTGGAGAGCTAGAGCCACCCACCGACGAGCACGGATCCGAGCCGCTCTGCAGCCGGCCGAGCCCCGGGACGGTACAATATCATTGCACAACTTTGGCCATCATGATGGAGAGTGGTGGAGACTGCGGCTCCTGCGTAAAACTACATACAACTGTATCATTGCTGCTGATCAAGTTTACCCATCCAGGGCACCCGGTGAGAAGTCAGAAGGCATGTGCACTGCCCTGGATTTTTGCACTACTGACTAAGGAATCAAATTTGAGCCCAAGGCAATTGCCCCTGTTGCCCCCATCCCTACTTTACACCAATGGTGTAATGGTACTCTAATACAAGGAAAGACGGGGTGACCCAAGCAGAATCTATAATGACCTCTATAAAACAGTGATGTACAGCAGTACCGTACCCCTACATGCCGGGCACCAGCCATGTCCTACTGACCCCATTAACAAACAAGATTCATCAGTTTGTGTCATGGGTAGTATTGTATTGTGTAAAAGAACAAAAGCCCCATGTGCTGCACTTTGCTGTCCGGATTTTGGATTACGGTCTGGAGGGTGATGTGCAGAGGATAATCTGTGCGGGGTGACGTCTGCTAATATTAAAGTATCTATGCTTGGCAGGTAAACAGTCTGAATTCACAATCAACACCACTAAAGCCGGACCCGGGGCGCTGTCTGTCACCATCGAAGGTCCCTCAAAGGTGACCATGGAATGTAAGGAGTGTCCGGAAGGATACAGAGTGCTGTATACGCCAATGGCACCAGGAAACTACACCATCGGCGTGAAATATGGAGGCCCCAATCACATCCTCGGCAGTCCCTTCAAAGCCAAAGTTACAGGTAATTTTACTGTTGTGTTTTGGTTTAAATTTGGAAACAATCTGTTCCCTCATTTACTTTCTCCGTATATGTTTGTGGATGTATCGAGAAGGGGCTTCCAATATGAAAGCAAAAAAACTCCCAAATAATTGTCTATGCCAGGGAATAGCCCTAGACACCATGGCCTCCCTATATATTCAGATTGAGGATTTGACATAGGGATTGGGTGTCACCTAGCTGTAGAATAGTAGGACTTATCACTCTTGTATTATGAAATATATAATATATGTATGTGTGTGTCTACGCATATCCTGTCCACCGCCACTAACTTGAGAACGGCGGCAGCTACAGGCATAGAAGTGGTGTCTAGGTATAGTAAAGTAGCCATGCACTACGCAATGAAACCACCTATAGCGCCACCTGGTGGAAAACAACGGAGTTAGCATTTTTATCTCAAACGGAACGAGATAGAGGAAAAAAAATGTAATTAAAAAGTTGTAGGGCATCATCAATTCAATACGAATCGACACCTTGCATACAGAAATGCTATGATATGATGATATGAAACCCATGACCCCCCCCCCCCCCAAAAAAAAACAAAACATTGAATGCTGGTCACGTGTATAGCGCTCTTTTAACCTTGATGCTCAAAGTGGCCCCCGTCAGCTGCAATGCACATCTGGCCTCTGCACAGCATACTGTATCTTGCTGCACGCTGTGCAATATGGTAGGTGACACGTTTGCGCAAGCATCTGTGATACGTGGTCGTAGGTCCTGCAATGTTGGTGGAGGGGTCGCATACACCTGCTGTTTGATGTGACCTCACAAAGACGTCCAATAGGGTCAGGTCAGGTGAGCGGAGGCCACTCCACACAGCTCCATACCCAATGACTTGTAGGAAGGTCTCCATGAGGTATCGCTTCACGTCCGCAGCCTTGTGAGGTTTACACGTTCTAATCATAGCATTTCTGTATGCAAGGTGTCGATTCGTATTGAATTGATGATGCCCTACAACTTTGTAATTCACTTTTTTCTCTCTCGTTCCGTTTTCGAGATAAAAATGCTAACTCCGTTGTTTTCCACCAGGTGGCGCTATAGGTGGTTTCATTGCATAGCGCATGGCTACTTTACTATACCTAGACACCACTTCTATGCCTATAGCTTCCGCCGTTCTCAAGTTACTGGCGGTGGATAGGATATGGGTGGACACACTGTATACAAGTGGGTACGGAGAGTATTCAGACCCTTTACATTTTTCACTATTTCATTGCAGCCATTTAGTAAATTCAAAAAAGTTCATTTTTTTTTCTCATTAATGTACACTCTGCGCCCCATCCCCCATCTTGACAGAAAAAAAGCAGAAATGTTAGCAAATTTGTTAAACAAGAAAAACTGAAATATCCCATGGTCATAAGTATTCAGCCCCTTTGCTCAGTATTGAGTAGACACCCCTTCACTTTTGAGCTAGTACAGCCATGAGTCTTTTGAGATCCTCGGCCATTCTTCCCAAATCCTCTCCAGTTCCATCAGGTTGGATGGGGAACGTTGGTGGACGCCATTTTCAGGTCTCTCCAGAGATGCTCAATTGGGTTTAGGTCAGGGCTTGGGCTGGGTCGGTCAAGAATGGTCACATAGCTGTTCTGAAGCTGCTCCTTTGTTATTTTAGCTGTGTGCTTAGGGTCATTGTCTTGGTGGAAGGTGAACCTTCGGCCAAGTCTGAGGTCCAGAGCACTCTGGAAGAGGTTTTCTTCCAGGATATCTCTGTACTTGACCGCATTCATCTTTCCTACATTTACAACCAGTTGTCTTGTTCCTCCCTCCATAGCATGATGCTGCCACCACCATGTTTCACTGTGGGGATTGTATTGGGCAGGTGATGAGCAGGGCTTGGCTTTCTCCACACCGCTTAGAATATGTGGCATGGTATAATATATAAAATTATCTCCATAAACTGGAGTCAAGGGGACAGGGTTTATGCAAATAAGTATCAGAATGGGGGTCTCTGTTGTGGGTGCATTTTGGCAAATTTGGGCAGAAGCTGTTTAAAAATGTGCCCTAAAATCCAGTAACGGAGCTGTGAATACATTTGTTATTTAGGTCTTTTACCCCCTTTTTGGCTTGAAGGGAAGGAGGTGCAAAGAGTTTCCCTCCTGGAAGGTAATCCAGAGCGAGAATTGGTGTTGTAAAGTGTTAATACATCGTCTTTGTCGCTGTGACGTCAGAATGTACCTTCCCCGGTTATGACCGTCTAACCAGCGCTGCCAATAAGCCTGTGACCGTACACTGTGCCAATAAGCCTGTGACCGTACACTGTGCCAATAAGCCTGTGACCGTACACTGTGCCATGTGGCTAACAGAGGAGTGTCCATCGTTGCTGTACGGACGCCTCGCTTTTATGTTTCAGTGTTTTGATTTCATAGTTTCCCGTATCTTCATTGTCCCTTTTCTTTCGTGACTGTTACTCCCTTAGGTCAGCGACTGGTCAGTGTTGGCGGTGTCAGCGAAACGTCCTCTATAATCGTGCAGTCTGTGACTCGCGCCTCCACAGAGACCGTATATAGTGCGCTGCCCAGGTTTGCATCAGACGCCAGCAAAGTCACCTCCAAAGGAGCCGGTCTGTCGAAAGCGTACCTAGGACAGAAGAGCAGCTTCACCGTAGACTGCAGTAAAGCCGGTAAGAGTCTGCACAGAATTAGTAACCTTGAGAATCCCGTAATCTTCACATCTTAGAACACTTGAATAATCGTGTAACTTGAAGCTTATGGGGTCCAATGGAAAATCTCCAACGGGGACCCCAACTATCAGAGGTCTATATCAGTAGTTGTGGTTTTTTTCTTATAAGCCAATGGGATTTTCCTCCCATCCCACCCTCAGCTAGACTCAGCCGCTGCATCCACTATAGCTACACCCCTAAAATATCCCATTTTTGTGATGAGTGAGTGCTACCATACTCAGGTGCTCAGTACTCGTAACTAGTGATGAGCGGGCACTACCATGTTCGGGTATTCGTAATTAGTGATGAGCGGGCACTACCATGCGCGGGTTCTCAGTACTCTTAACTAGTGATGAGTGGGCACTACCATGCTCAGGTGCTCAGTACTCGTAACCAGTGATAAGCGGGCACTACCATGCTCGGGTGCTCAGTACTTGTACTTATTACTAGTGATGAGCGGGCACTACCATGCTCGGGTGCTCTACTCGTAACTAATGAGTGGGCACTACCATGCTCGGGTGCTCTGTACTCGTAACTAGTAATGAGTGGGCACAACCATGCTCAGGTGCTCTGTACTCGTAACTAGTCATGAGCGAGCACTACCATGCTCGGGTGCTCTCCTCTTAACTAATGAGCGGGCACTACCATGCTCAGGTGCTCTGTACTCGTCACTAGTGATGAGCGGGCACTACTATGCTCGGGTGCTCGGTACTTGTAGCGAGCAGTCAGATGATCCAAGTACCGAGCACCTGAGCATGGTAGTGCCCGCTCATCACTAGTTACAAATACTGATTAGGCTTAGGCATGGTAGTGCTCATTCATCACTAGTTACCAGTACTGAGCCACCCGAGCATGGTAGTGCCTGCTCATCACTAGTTACGAGTACCGAGCATGGTAGAGCCCGCTCATCACTAGTTACCAGTACTGAGCATGGTAGAGCCCGCTCATCACTAGTTACCAGTACTGAGCACCTGAGCATGGTAGTGCTCGCTCATCACTAGTTACCAGTACAGAGCACCCGAGCATGGTAGTGCCCGCTCATCACTAGTTACCAGTACTGAGCACCCGAGCATGGTAGTGTCCGCTCATCACTAGTTATCAGTACTGAGCACCCGAGCATGGTAGTGTCCGCTCATCACTAGTTACCAGTACTGAGCATGGTAGTGCCCGCTCATCACTAGTTACCAGTACTGAGCATGGTAGTGCCCGCTCATCAGTAGTTACTAGTACAGAGCACCCGAGCATGGTAGTGCCCGCTCATCACTAGTTACCAGTACTGAGCACCCGAGCATGGTAGTGCCCGCTCATCACTAGTTACCAGTACTGAGCACCCGAGCATGGTAGTGCCCGCTCATCACTAGTTACCAGTACTGAGCACCCGAGCATGGTAGTGCCCGCTCATCACTAGTTACCAGTACTGAGCACCCGAGCATGGTAGTGCCCGCTCATCACTAGTTACGAGTACAGAGCACCCGAGCATGGTAGTGCCCGCTCATCACTAGTTACGAGTACAGAGCACCCGAGCATGGTAGTGCCCGCTCATCACTAGTTACCAGTACAGAGCACCCGAGCATGGTAGTGCCTGCTCATCACTAGTTACCAGTACTGAGCACCCGAGCATGGTAGTGCCCGCTCATCACTAGTTACGAGTACAGAGCACCCGAGCATGGTAGTGCCCGCTCATCACTAGTTACTAGTACAGAGCACCCGAGCATGGTAGTGCCCGCTCATCACTAGTTACGAGTACAGAGCACCTGAGCATGGTAGTGCTCATTCATTTCTATTCATCTAGCTTGATCTCTATTAAGTATATTGTTATGTTTCGGATTGAGCCATGGTATGTATTGATGAGAGCACCATGGGCCTGGTGGGGATGGGCACACAAATGTCTCATTGCTGCCACTGTAGATACTTGGACTAATGGCAGAGTAGTGCACAGATAGTGACTTCATTACCTAGTTTTAGTATTTGGGCAGTTTCATATGATCTACTATAAGGTATTATACATGGAACGCTGTATCCTAAGATTGGCCTTGGCCCTGTGCATATATTGGAGAAAGCCAAAGTGGCAACAGCCGGTAATACGAGAGATCTAATATATTTCCAAAATAGCATTGATGCAAACTTCTGATCATAGAAATGTCTCCCATTATGGTCAGTTTTTACCATTGAAACCTAAACTTCATCTCTTTTTCTCTCCCAGGGTCTAACATGTTGCTGGTCGGTGTACATGGGCCGACAATACCGTGTGAGGAAGTGTCTGTAAAACATCTCGGAAATAAGCATTATACCGTCAACTACCACGTGAAGGAGAAAGGAGATTACACTCTGGTGGTAAAATGGGGCGAGGAGCACATCCCCGGCAGCCCCTTCCGTGTCACCGTCCCGTAAAATGTCTAGAACCTTCGGAATCAAGAGGCAGCAATGAGAGATCTTTATTATTTGGAGCAGATTGTATCGAGAGGAAACCAACATTACACCTAATTTTATATGTGACTTTTTTATACTAGAGAATTGATAATTTTTATGTATGTTTTAGGTGTCCATTTGGTAATTTAATAGCGAAATCTCTAATGCTGGAAGGGCTTATTTATACTTGATATTGCTTAACTTCTCGGATGCCAACTTGTTCCTGCTCAATCTGATTAATCACGAAAGAAGGGGATCAATATGAAATAAAACTGGAAACATTTCCTCACTATTAGATTTGCAATGGAACTACTGATAATCACAATTTGTAGTCATCCGCCCAATGTTCCTACACTTCGCTCGGGGAAAGTAGTGACAATTCTGGTACTTTTTTAGGTTAGCGACTATTGCTTACTGTCCGGTCATTGGGATGTGCAGGAAAAGAAAGTTATTCTAGAAAAAAAAATAAAAAAAAAAATCTCACATTACCA